>NC_089753.1:23854340-24064340 GCF_040412425.1 Macrobrachium rosenbergii | reverse complement strand
TGGTAGACGTTATTGGAGGAAATGCATCTAAATTTGGCGATAGCCTCTGCTGCTGCTCTAGAAAAGCCTTTCGCTCTAATGAGTCTGTAGACAGTTGAAATCCTGTCAGGGCCAGAGAGGATAGTCCTTGATGAAACCTCCTGACATGGGGCTGTCTGAGCAGACTTGGAATTTTGGGAAGGAGCCCCGGAAAATCTACGAGTAGATTGATCAGGTCCGGGAACCACTCCTCCTGCGGCCCGAAGGGCGCTACGAGAGTCATCTTTACATTTTGATGAAAGCAAAACTTCTTTAATACTTCCCGTATCATTCCGAACGGGGGAAAGGCGTAAAGGTCTCGGTTGCGCCAATCCAGAATCATTGCATCCATCGCCCAAGCTAGCGGATCCGGGAACGGGGAACAAAGCAGAGGGAGATGGTAATTCCTGGAAGTTGCAAATAGGTCTATGCTTGGTTGACCCCAAATGGTCCAAAGGCTGGCACAGACTCGAAGATCTAACGTCCACTCTGTGGGTAGAATTTGCTTGCGACGACTCAGCTCGTCCGCCAGGACATTATACTTGCCCTGTATGAACCGGGTGACTAATCGTGTCTGGTTCCAATCCGCCCAACATAACAGATTTCTCGCTACTTCGCAGAGAGAATAGGAGTGGGTTCCTCCCTGATGTTTGATGTACGCCAGGGCCTTGGTATTGTCCACGTGTACCGCTACAATCTTGTTCTGTACCTGCGTTTCAGTGTTGCAGACCTAGATATATAACCTTCAACTCTCTCACGTTGATATGTAATCTTTTTTCTTCCGACGACCACTTCCCCAAGACTTCCAGGTTCCCCAGAAGCGCTCCCCAACCTACATCCGACGCATCGGAAAAGAAGTCGAGGTCGAGGCTCATTGGAGCGAGTGACTTCCCTTCTGAAAGTCTGTCTGTGGACCTCCACCACCACAGATCCTCCTTTATCTCTGAGGTTAACAGAAAGATCTGGCAATCCTGATGAACTTTTCGATCTCAGCACGCCCTTAACCCTTAAACGAACCGAAAGCCTCTGTTTACAAAAACGAACTATGCCTAGCCTGAGTTAGTTGTTCTGAAGCGGAAAAAACGTTTTTTCAAAAATAACAATTTTTATTTTTAACATTAAGAGTTCATTTTGGCTCCTTTTTTTGCCATTGCCTGAAGTTTAGTATGCAACCATCAGAAATGAAAAAATATCATTATCATATATAAATATTGGGGATATATGACAGCGAAAAAAAAAAAAAACTCATATAATTGTATACAAATCTGCTGTAAGCACAACCGTTAAACTAATGAGTTAATTTTTTTAGTTGTATTGTAGATGATTTTGCTTGTAAAACGATCAAAGCAACACAAAGAAAATATTATCACAAAATGATGCATGATTGAGTGGCACTGGGTGGCGGAGCACCATAAATCGAATATTGTGCTAGAGACTTCCAGTTTGTTGAAAAATGAAGAATTTATTGAATATTACTAGACTGTAAGTGTTTTAGCTTTTCGGTCGAGTTAAAGTTGACTCAATTTTCTATTTATTGAGATTTATATGATTTATATTTCAAAACTGATAAAGCTACAACCATGAGTTATTTTCTGTTGATTGTCTGAAATTGCACACATCATATATAAAAGACAATGTAATGACTAATATAAAACCAAATAAAGACAACAAGACGAAAAATTTCTGAGATGTTAATTAGAGTTACTTGCATGAAGCGTAAGGAAAATGTTTTTTCAAAATCACCATAAATCAAAATATTGAGACTTCCAATTTATTGCAAAATGAAGTTAAATGATTGAATATTACTAAATCCTGAGTTTTAGCTTACAAGAATTTCGATCGAGTTAAAGTTGACCGGAAATTGAAATTTTTATCGTGAGTATTTCAAAACTTAAAAGCTACAACCATGAGCTATCTTCTGTTGTATTCTATGAAATGCCACATTTTCATATATAAAAGGAACGACTAATGTAAAATGATGCAAATATTACGACAACATGGCCAGAAAATTCTCCCCAGAATTTCTGAGATGTTCTGCAGTTACCGCGTGCATCATAAGCAAAAAAGTTTTTTTTTAGAAATTCACCATAAATTGAAATATTGTGCAACTTCCAGTTTGTTGCAAAAGAAGATACATGATTGAATATTACTAGAATGTAAAAGTTTTAGCTTATAATTGCATTTTTTTACCATTTGGTGAGTTAAAGTTGGGACCACAGACCTTCAGCACCTTATCCAACATTTATATGAAAATATTTCAAACTGGAAAAGCTACAACCATGAGTTATTTTCTGTTGTATTCTACATGAAATTGTGCACAATATATAAAACTTTATGTAACGACTAATATAAAACAGTGCAAACATTACGGCGTGAAAGAATTTCTTCACGAAGTCAGGAAAAGTTTTTCAAAAATTCACCATAAATTGAAATATTGTGCTAGAGACTTCCAATTGGTTGCAAAATGAAGGTAAATGATTGAATATTACCAGAATGTAAGTACCATTTCGGTTGAGTCAAAGGACCGAAGGTTGAAATTTTGGCAGTTATCGAATATGAAAATATCAAAACTGATATAAGGACAACCATCTGGTATTGTATCCACCTGATGGAACAGTGGATGATCCCCATCCTGAATTCTTCCAATTTCTACAGAGTTACCAGTGAAAAAGTTTTTTCATTCACATAAATCGAAATATTGATGGACTTCCAATTTGTTGCAAAATGAAGGTACATGATTGAATATTACTAGAATGTAAGAGTTTTATGGTTTTTCGACCATTTCGGTCGAGTCAAAGCATGCTGAAGGTTGAAATTTTTGGGAGAGCATGACCACTTGGCACCCAACAGACAATTTTAGTCCAAACTCTCCTGAGTAGGCGTTAAAGGGTTAAGTAGAACTGGATAGGCCTTATGTGCACTTCCTTCTCACAAATTGTTCTAGAGAAGCTAACGTCGAGGAAGAGGTTTATTTTCCTCAGACAGTCTTCTACTCTCTCGGGTGTGAAAAGCCCAAAAACTCAGAGAGTTCTATCAGAACTCCAAATAAAGTGTCCTGAGGAGGAATCATTTGAGACTTCTCGAAGTTGATTGATAATCCAGCTATCCTGAGTCAAGAGAAGTTTTCTTTAAGTCCTTCATGCTTGTATTTCTATAGCCTTTTAGCCAACCGTTTGTACAACAGAGATACTCACTCCCGCTAAACACTTCTTGGATGGCGACAAAGCAAATGAATACTTCATGAAGCACCGGTCTCCAACCTCCTGAAGCTTTGGGGATGGAGTAAAATCCTTTGTCTGTTCAACTATTTCTATAGCCTTTTTGTTTTGAAGAGATGACACTTCCTTCGACAAAGCTGAATAAAACTCTGAGCCGATGGAGTCTTCAAAAAGACAGGGTCAATGGCGGATTCTCCTTGAAGGGGATAGAGTATTCCTCCTTTAGAACTTTTACTACCCACTGATCCGCTCCTCTTTTGCTCCATCTCTCCCAAAAGAGACGAAGCTTGGCCCCTACTGGAGCATGAAGGACCAAATCCTCACTTGCGTGAGGATGATCTTGCTGAAGATCTTTTGATTGCTCGGGGAGCAAATCTAACCGATCCTCGAGCCCTGGGGTGCGCTCTCTGAATACCTCCACGAAACATCTTAAGTTGTTCGAGCGGAGATGATGGTTTAGTCGAGAATACAGGACTATCCTTCTGGCGCTTCGTCGACAAAGTCAACAAATCCTGCGTTGACTTTTGGTGCAGGCTCGCTGCAATTTCATTTATGGTGGACTGAGGAAACAAATGCTGTTTGTCCAGAGGAGAAAATAGTGGAGCTGATTTCTGTGAGGCAGTGACACCCTTCAAAGTGAATGAGACCCAGAGTTCACGCTTCTTTAAGACGCCCATGGCGTACAGTGCAGCTAATTCATGAGAGCCATCTCTAATGGCTTTATCTGCGCAAGACAGAAAATTACCCAGGTCTGTGAGTTCATCGCACCCAAGAGCTGGTTCTTGAATTTTCTTGGCAAGAACTCCTAAACACCCGTCAAGAAAACTCAACACTTCAAAGGCCTTAAAAATACTTTTCAAAAGATGATCTATCTCCTGTGCCGAGAAGAAGGTTTTTGCCGATGCAAGAGCCGACCTCCGTGCCGAGTCAATGAGCGAAGAGAAGTCCCCCTGGGAGGAGGCAGCCACTCCCAAGGAAGGAGCTTCTCCCGTTGCGTACAACAAATACCTCATACGTGAGAGGCGAGAGGGGGGGGGAATGCTAAAACAAGCTCTCCCTTGAACCCTCTTCTCAGAAAACCAGTCCTCCACTAGTCAAAGAGCTTTCTTCGAAGATTTGGAAAGAATCATCTTGGGTAGTTGCGACGAATCCACAGTCTGAGAGGTCATCAAATAAGACGAACCTGGAGAGGACGGAGAACTCGGAGAGAAAAATCCCAGGAAATGCTGAAGAAGGCACTTGAGGAGAGATGTATACAGCGTCGAAGATGTCTCCTGCTCCTCTTCTTCATCCGCCGAAGAGATTGGAGAAGTCATTGCCACTAAATCAGGGGCAGCCTGAGTTGTAGGCTTTTGCAAAAGGTTAAGGATATTATCCAACTTGCGCTGCAATGGTTCAAGAGAGGGGTCCAAAGCAGGGGAAGGCTGATCAGAAGTTGCAGGGCGCTTGGAGACTCGAGGGGTTTTGAGCATTATGGGAAGATCGGCAGCTTTGGGGTGCTCCGACGAAAAGGGAAAGTCCGGCCACTTCAGGGCGCCTGAAAGCATCAGGGCGCTGAGCATCGGGGCGTTGGCCGCATCAGGGCACCTGACTGCAACAGGGCGCTTGTCTGCTTCCTGGTGCTCCACAGGACATTCCGTCGATACCAAGCGAGCCGAGAGGACAGGGCGCTTATTAGAAGATTGACGCTGTCCACCCGAGAGGAAAATCGGGCTAGAACCTCTTTCCTGGCGCAGACGAGAGGAGAAACGTTCTGGAGTGTCCCACTTGCTGCAAGACGGCTGAGGACTAAAAGAGGGCTCCCTCAACCTCTTGCAAGGGAGATGCGGGGACTGATCCTTACCCGAGAATCGTCTCTTCAGCGGGCAAGATTTGTCAGGAAAACTATGAAGACGGCTCTTGCGAGGCGACAACTCCTCAGAACTAGAAGAAAGCCGATGAACTTCCGAGACGCCTTTCCAGCGGCTGTCTCTAGTCACAACCTGGGATGCAACAGGCTGGATTGAGGGGACGACTGCTCGTGGGCAGACACCACTGACCTCCCTTGGACTACTGGTATGCCTCCTCCCAGGTAGCAGGGAGTATGGCAGGGACCTGGGCCTAGGAGAATCAGCAGGACGAACAGGCGCCTCCTCCACTGACACTTCACCTTTTGCACTATTCTATCAGGACACGCATTGATGCCCCTAACTGGGGCGTTTCTCGAATTTATTTGCAAGGCTGGCGAGGCGATCGGGTTCGGAAGTGATGGAGCCGGGAGAAGGAGTAGGTGGTTTTGGAAAATTAATTGATGCAGGTGGGGAAGGATTAACAGCTGGAGAACAAATAGATATGTCAGCCTTATCTGATCTGGGAGTTGAAGCCTGACTAGCTACTTTTTTTTTTTTAACGTTAGTTTAACCAGACCACTGAGTTAATATTAACTCTCCTAGGGCTGGCCCTGACTTTTCCGCTAGCTTTAGCGGCAGCTTTCCTCTTCCTATCTCTTTCTAGCTTTGCTAAATAAGAATTTAAGGTCTTCCATTTCTGTTCCCCCCCAATCTCTGCATTCGTCACAAGTCAAATCTATTGAACAAACCTGACCTCTGCAACCGGAACAAAGGGTGTGAGAGTCGTAGGTCACTTTTGTCATCCGAGTATTGCAGCCTTTACTGCAATACCGGAAACTAGAACTACTAGTGTCAGACATTTCCTAACTAGTCAAAAATTTCAAATCCGTGAAAAGTCAAATGAAAAAATGCCGAAACGGCTACAAATACTTCACCAAAGAAGAAAATTCAATGCCAATACGAATTCCAAAACTCTGAACTGTCTGTAACAAAGCCAGGTGTTGACTCTACAAACGGCAGAAACAAATTGTCATGTTGGCAGTGTTGTTCCTCTTTCGTACCCCAAAAGTGGGTGGCACATGGTCACCTATACAAACAAAAGAATTGCTACTGAGAATTCAGAATTCTAACTGCCGTTCGAGTAGAAACTCTTAGCTAAGTAATTACTGGGTAAGTTACATACATATATAAAAAGGTATATATCAATATCCTTTTTAATCACATTTTCAGTTTAGTGTGACGACTATTGTTTACAAGCAAACTGTATTTAGTGTTTAAAGTGATGCGGTATTGACAAAGGTAGAAGGGAGTAAGAGTTTGTAAATTTTTGTATGCCATAACAAGCAACAAACAAAATGACAAAGTGGTGCCGATTCTTTTTAGCCAACAACAACTGCAAAAACTCTCACAAAGTCAAATGCCTGTCTTTCCTCCCCTGCCCAGGAAACTCTTTCCCTGCCCTCCCATCCCCCACAACCCTTTCTCAGCCTGTTTATGCCTGTAAGTAGTGATACTAACATCTTTCTGCCCACAGTGTTGCCAACCATCAGGGTGCATTTTTTAAAAGTTCTTATGAATTTTACATACCCTGGACAGGCAGTCCCTGGTTATCGGGATCCGGTTTTACGGAGCTTGTCT
Organism: Macrobrachium rosenbergii; assembly: GCF_040412425.1. Lineage (NCBI taxonomy): Eukaryota > Metazoa > Arthropoda > Malacostraca > Decapoda > Palaemonidae > Macrobrachium > Macrobrachium rosenbergii. The sequence goes on along the minus strand of NC_089753.1, from coordinate 24,057,637 downwards.
AGTGACAAGATAACCAGATTTTTTACACTGATCTTCAGTTATCGGTGCTGATCCCTACTTGTCGGCGCCGATAACCAGATATCAGCGCCCATAACCAGGGATCAATGCTATTACTGGTGATTTTCGGTTATCATCACGCTGTCAAGAATGGAACCCCGCCGATAACCGGGGACTGCCAGCATATATATATCGTGGTGCTGGGGACCTCTGGATAGTACAAAATGCAGAAGCAGTGAAAAATCATAATCTATATTTTAAAAAAATGTATAACTGCTTTTGCACTTACCAGACATATCTTGCACAGGTGCATCTTCATAACCCATTTTGTCATATTGATCTGTAACTTCTTCTTTGATTGCAGTGTTGTCTCTGGCATGCTGCCTGTGGCTGAAGTCAAAATCATCTTCTTCCAAAGACTTTACATCTTTATGTGGTAACGAGTAAGAGCTCACCCCTTTATGAGATAGTTCATCCTTTCTTGGGAGTGATGTTGGCTTCTGTTCTGAATGAAGGTCTGGCTCTAGCTCATGGTCACCTTCTGGCTCCAAGTCTACAGCTGGATTGTTATCATGCTCTGCCTCACGCTTAAACTCAGGTTCTAGCTCATGCACTGCACCAGGATCTTCCTCTTCCTCTTGCTCATCTTGGTCTGACTCCAGTTCAGAGTCTCCAGCATCTTCTGAAAAACAAAGTGGAAAGAAAACAACTTCAAAATACATTACTTGGAAACAGGCAAAAGCTTATAAACACAAAAGATGCTGTTATTCAGGATGTTAATTACGATAAACAATTATGTAACAATTACATAACTTTTTTACAATGAGAAGGTAAAGTCTGTAATCAGAAGAGGAGGAAACATTTTAAACCTTCATTGGTCTACAAGAGAGGTAAGATATACATTACCTGAGCAACTTTTCAAAATTTAATACCTTTTCACAAAAATATCAAGTTTGAAAAGTAATTTTTTTCCTAACATATAAACCTGAAGTTCTTTACATTAGGGATATGCTTGCAAATGCAAGCTGGAACAGGTGTTAAAAACTTATGACAAGTAGGGATAGGGGGAATATGGAGGTAACTTACGCTGCTTCTGGATTGCTGACATTAAACCATTGCTCTTGCTCCATATCTTTAATTAAATAACACTGTTTCCAAGTGGAAACAAAAACCACAACAGTAGTAACCACTCTTACACTATGATTATTTGCCTTCATATAAGTATGATACTTGGATAAAGTTTTTCTTGCACTACGCTTAAAAGCTTAAAAATAAGACACTGCATTCTTAGACAAGAGATTTAGGCTTGCTAACACCACAAAATAAATGTTTAACTTAACTTTGCCCTATGCAAGCTTTAACCTATCCAATTAAATTTTAATTGTCCTAAAAGCACAGAGTAGAGCCTCTTCATTCCTCACTAATGGGGTTAAATTTGGAATCCTTTCAGTTCTCAGTAAAAGGTTAGCCTTGACATCATTCTTGACTGAATAAAAGCAAACAAGAAATAACATCCCCTGTGCAAATGCCTACCATATTGGAGAATGCCTGCAACTCATTCACTCATCACTGTAGCTAAAGCTACCAAAAATTTTCATAGAAACTTCTAAGAAGCTGATTCCAAAGGCTCATAGGGATCTTCAGATGAAAATTTCAAAACTATGTCTAAGTTCTATGAAACCAACTGATACTGAACTCTGGGGACTTCAATTTCAAATGATCTTAACACCACCTTAGGTCTGGATTGTTAGAGATCCAACTGCACATGACACAAAACTGAGGAAAGCATTAATCTATACTGTACCCTTGAATAGCAGCCACTGAAAGTTTCTTACTACGGTACATCTCAGAAAGCAAAAGAACTTAATGCTGTCATCTATAGAGGTATGGGTGCTGGAAATCCTTCTAGAATGACATCAGGAGCAGAACACAAACCACTGTCTCAGATACAAGACTAGGGGTGTCTCTTGTCTTGATTTAGGGATAGATTTCCCAGATACTTTAGAAAGCCCTCTCTCTCGGAGGTGTGGTCAAACACTGGGCACCATCATCCGGATGCCTTTGGCACCAGAAAAAGTTGGTTGTAAAACCTTTACACTGTACTAAGGTTAGCAGGAGGGCAGTCCTGAGCTCATGCTCAGGACTGTCCTCCTGTCCATCTGTGGTTTGTGTTATCAAAGGGCTACCTCTCCTATTCAGTGGTTCTTTGCAGCACAACTCAGCTCATACTTTCAGTCTAAGGTTTACCCAAAGGACTCGTGCAGTACCTGAATCATGCCCATCCACAGCCAGGAGGTTAAGGATTACCTACCAAAGCTCAGCTGGTTGTTCCAGTTGAGACAAACATTACGCTACAACCTCCATGAGCTTGTAGACATGTGTCCATAGCAAAGAATCTCACTGCTGCTGTGTGCTTGAGACAATGTAGTTCCTCATTGGGCGAGCGGGTTCCGTTCTCAGCTAGCACTCTGCTGGCCGCGAGTTCGAATCTCCGATCGGCCAATGAAGAATAAGAGGAATTTATTTCTGGTGATAGAAATTCATTTCTCGCTATAATGTGGTTCAGATTCCACAATAAGCTGTAGGTCCTGTTGCTAAGTAACCAATTGGTTCTTAGCCACGTAAAATAAATCTAATCCTTCGGGCCAGCCCTATGAGAGCTGTTAATCAGCTCAGTGGTCTGGTTAAACTAAAGTATACTTAACTTTAACTTGAGACAATGTGAGAGTACGTGGTCTCTGTTATGCATCTGCTCTGTTGTGGAGCAAATGTACCTTGGAGGATGCCACATCTAGCCAATTGTCCAGGTAATGCCCCAAGAGTAAAGTCTACCCTGCGAATGGATCCACGCTGATACCAAGGTGAACACCCATGGGCTGTCATGAACCCAAAGCACATACTTTGAATTGGCTCACAGTTCCCAATGCAAAGTGTGGGTACTTTCTGGAGTTATCCTTCACATCCACAGAAAGCACGAGGTCACCTCCTCAGTTGGAATCCATCATGGACGTTGTCATTTCCATCTTGAACCAAGTCTGAAGGACAAGCTCATTCACTGGAAAGAGATCGATAACTGATCTTCAGCTGCTGGTCACTTTCTTCTCTAAGAAGAGGTGACTATAAAAGCTTGGAGACTGTATGTCTACAACCCCCAGCACATTCTGTCCCAACTTCCCTTCCACCTCTGCCAACAGGGCCAGAGCTTTTGGGGATTCTGAGTGGTAGGTTAGGAACAGTACTAGCATTAGAGATGGGGTGGGAGGATGATGGTCCTTGAAGGACAATTTATACCCATCCAGAAGAACAGAAACTAACCAGAGCTCCTTCCCATCTCTAAAATATTGCCCATAAGCATGACAGGCATCACCATACTTATGGCAACTGGAGAGGCACAATACTAACCTCAGCATCTCCCACCCTTCCCCCCTTACCTCCCTTCCTAGTTGCAGTGGTGGATGGGTAATGAAATGTCAGGAATGACTCCGTCCTTCCTAGAGGAAGAAGTCTGAGCACCTGGTCTCAGTTAACCAAGAACAGATGGTATGGCCACAGTTCCATTTATACCCACACAGGGCTTGAAGGATACCATACAGTGGATTAGTGTGCCCTGACTGTCAGAACACCTCTTCTCCATCACTGCCTTTATCCTACTCTCCAGAAATGTTAAGGGTATACCCAGAACCAGACTGTTTTCCACTCCCTGATGAAACCTGTCTCGAGAAGAAGGAATATACTACATTCATCTCCTCAAGGCAAAGTTCACCCAAAAGTTGGTACTCTGCTGAAAAAGGAAGTCAATGCCTTTCCTCCTTACCACACTAGCCTCCTGAACTTCACCTTCACCTCAGGTGACTCTTGTGATGGCAGGGAATGGCAACAGACTCCCTTTCAGAGTAAGACAAGCCCTTCTAACACACTCCAGTAGCAGGTCAATTGTCTGTCTACCACTTCTGATGCCTAATGAGACATGGCAAGCTTCAAAGGTTTGGCCACAGTACCCTTCATCACCTCATACACCTTAAAAGGAAACTGCACAGTGGATCAAGATGTCCTGGCTATAATAATGCCTCTACTCCACCTCAACTTACTCTCTGCAAAGTATATAGTGGAAGCCAAGACAGATCTGGTTCTGCTGAGCACAACTACTGTACTGTACTCCCAGGTGAAGCTTGCCCAAAAGAGGGGCTGACACACCAGTCTGTTTGGTGAAATTTCTTGGACTACAGATCTGAACAATTGGACTTGGGGTAGCAACTGCTGAATAATAATTTGAGGTAGACTCAAAACTCATAACCTCCTGAAATTATGGTCCACATACAACAGACATGTGCATGATAGATCAAAACCATGCTTAAGGTTACAAGGAAGTGCTCACCTCACATACGGTACTGTGCAAGCTTACGGTTTGGACAAACTAGGAACACCTCATAGGTCTGTATGATCATGTACATGACCTTGTCATGATTCCCACAAACCTCTGCCGCATGTGCATGATCCAGGGATTGTGTATGAGCAAGAGGAGTTCTGGACAAAACAGAAACCACCCTTGGGTTCACAGAATCATGTGCATATAGCTGAGGATGACTCATGAACAAAGCAGTGTTCTGAACTGTAATTATCTGTCTTGTGAGCTTCCTATGATTGATGAAGCAGAACTAGAAGAGACCACAAGAGCGCTGGCAAGTAAGCTAATGAACAAGCACGCTGACCTATCGCAAGTGAGCCCCCATCTGCACAATCATATTCCAAAGACAGTGTATGTGGCAAGCTTTTGGTAGTACTCAGAGTAAAACTGTGAAAAAGTATACCTTAGTTTTACCAGACCACTGAGGTGATTAACAGCTCTCCTAGGGCTGGCCGGAAGGATTAGACCTATTTAACATGGCTAAGAACCAATTGGTTACTTAGCAACGGGACCTACAGCTTATTGTGGAATCCGAATCACATTATAGCGAGAAATTAATTTCTATCACCAGAAATAAATTCCTGTAACTCTTCATTAGCCGGCCGGAGAGTCGAACTCGGGCCTAGCGGGTGCTAGGCCACAACTCTACTGACTCGCCCAAAGAAGAGCTAGTAAAACTGCGAATTAGTTGCCCTGGCCCATATGAAGGGAAATACCAGTATGAGCAAAATACCATATAATAAAAGTCCTTTACTACCTCAAAATACAGAATAATATATTTTCAAATACATTTTTCTTAATATACTTTTTTGCTTTAAAACAGAAAAGCCAAGTTAATGGAGGTACTAACCTGTGACATGGGTCACTCCTGTCGGATCATTTCAAGGTCACCACTCACCTCATGGCTAATGAACACAAGCAGGTTTACATATGACCTATGATAACTGCCATTGCAGGCCACCAACTTTTTTGTGCCTACTGTGCACATAATATGGGTTGTTTCAAATTGATATATGATATTCTCAGATTCAGTTTCAAGCCCATCAAAACAACCAAAGGCCTCGAATCATGAACATTTTGATGAAGACTGGCTCACCTGGCTTAGAATTTTTTCTTTTGAACCACACGATATCTTTTTGCTCCCACTGTGAAGCAGCGTTGAAATTATAGAAATTTGCTCTGTAACAGCCTAATCATTTTATCATCACTAGGTAGGTGTATGTGCCCTTTGTGCAAGTGTGGTAGAGTTGAATGGAAAAATCTGATTTTGCTGACAAAATTACACCATACTTGCTGGGTAATGCAATGTGCTGTAGACTACATAGCTCCAGTTTGAAAGGCACATGGTTGGTGAAATCCCACTTAAGAGATAAAATCCTACAACTATGCTGGTGGTTCATCATATTTCAACTCAGGCAGGACGAACTTGCCAAACATTTGTTGAACTTGGTACTTGCACTCAAAATGGTGGGCCAAGAAAGACAGAAATTGACGAAGCCAAATTTGGTAAAAGAAAATAATAGAATGGAAGGGAACTGAAGGAGTGTGCAGGTTCCATAAGTTCTGAACACAATTCGAAACAAACTTTCACAGTCCCAGTACCTGACTGAAAACGTGAAACCCCAGCTTAAAAGATTCATAAGTGGATTTTCCCTGGCACTAAGATTATCAGTGACTTTTGAACAGCAAATTCCAAATAAGATATGGGGGCTATTTTTAAGTTAATTGTTGACCACATGACTAGTCTAGAGCTTCCACACAAAATACTGAGCATTGTTGGCAAGAACCAAAAGGTGATAATACTAAACCTTGATCAACGTTTGAAAATAATGTAGCCTATTTAGAATTCCACTTCCTCAGAAGACAACATCCACAAACAGTCACAAGATTACCCATGTTCACAGACACAGTTGCTACCCTAAACCCACCACTTATATCCACCATTAAAGTCAAGGGTAACCTCACCACCCAACAGCCTTGGCAATTTTTTCATGCATCATTTTAATTTCAGGTGAGCTTCAGAGACAGGTAGGTTAGTATACATCCGTGTTAAAACCTGGGAAGGAAGGGGGGTCCAAGGGGCCGAAGCCTTCCATCCAGGTTTGGCCACAATGCCCTTGGTTAGTTAAGGTTACGTTAAGTTAGGCTAGGTCTGGTTTGCTTTTCCACTGACCATAACTATGGCACAGCACCCTAAGAGTCTATTCACACCATACCTGCACATGAACGGACATGCAACTGACCTGTACTGGACCGTATCCTGCATAAACATTCACACTGCACTGTATACTATCCAGCATAATAATAATAATAATAATAATAATAATTTGGTTATTTACATTACCATTAAAGTTAACAACGCTCTAAATATCGATATTGTATGTTTCCCCAATTTTAACGACAAGGGAATACTGATAAGGAGAAAAGGCATAATTCAGAAAATAAAGTAAATTCAATATGCAGGCATCGGACGTTTGAACTACTTTTGTAACCCCCTCTATCTCTGTAGTCTCTCTCTCTCTCTCTCTCTCTCACCACGGAAGGGTGAGGCGGGTTATCGTAGCGTGCATTTGGTATGGGTGTTGGGAGGGTATGGGCTCCAGAGAACCAATATACGTATTATTTATTAAGCAAATTTGAAACAAATTATATACACAAAGGCCTATGTATAGGCTGTGTCTATATCTACACATACTGTATGGTAGCCTATACATATACGATGAATATATACCTGTTGCATCTACACATTTCTTTTCCTATTTCAACCCAAGCTTTATCCTTTTTCACATTCTTGCTGTAATCCTTATCAGCCATAATGTATAAGAACTTGTAGTTCTGTACTAATGTAATGAACTTTTCCTCGTCCACATGCCGCGGAAAACAGATCACCACTTCTAGCCAACATCTGAGAGCCCAACGACTCCTGGTACAGTAAGGGGGTAGATTACAGTTTCGTATGCTGGGCCGCCTAACTCATTCTCCGCCAAGGTAAGTAGTTCCACCCAAACAGCTGGCGACCAACGACCCGAAATGCCCCGCGACCTTCCTCAGTCTCTCCCGGGTTCAAGAGTTGCTAACATGGCTATATGTCTTCCGTGTAATATCCGACCCATATGGAATTTGGGGCTAAGAATCTAGTGACCCTTATGGATTTAGGCGTTTTGTGTCACGGTAAGATTCATTGCTGGTTTACCTAATGAAAAGTAATTATATTTCAGCGGGACTTGTGGCAAGTGTATAGGCTGTCCTTGCCCCTTTAAAGCTTCTCGAATTAATTAAACGTGGCATATCCCTTAAATAAAGCCTTTTCAACACCCGCCAAAATGCGGTCTAATGTCGCTGATTCCGACTTGAATGAGGTACGTGCTATTTCAAAAGTTATATATTTACTGTTTTCACGGCCCTTCTGGGGGAGGTCGGGGGGCAAGCCGGCCAGGTAAGGGCAACGCCGTAGGTCGGTTTCTTTTTCACACCTTCGCTGTAGGGGGAAGCCCCGCCAGGTAAGTACGCCGTAAGAGGTTCGGTTAGGTCGGTACTCCGGTTGCGTAATGATCTTTTTGTATCCGTCCACATTCTCTGGCCGGTACCCAGCCACCTGGTGGTGGGTCTCGCCAAATCGGCAGACGAAACCCACAGCATACTCCTGGTAACCGCTCCCAGTAAGGATAAAACTGTACTTTAGCTGCGTGGCCTGATTCCCGCCAGTCGTTGATAAGGACAGGTTCCTCATACATAAATAGACATAACCTTTCCTGTAATGCCAGGTCCTGACCTAACCAGATCTTACCTACTTAACCTAACTTGGGGTGACGTGCCCTGACCTGGCGAGGAGGGAATCAGGCCGCGCAACTAACGTAAAGCTTTACCACAGTAAGTATCCATGCAGGTGCCACGTTCATACTATCCAGCAGTGACGGGATACCTGAACGGAACGTGACCGTACCTGCAAAATACTGTCGCCAAGAAACCCCACCGGCATTTGAAGGTGACGGTCCACGCTGGTCCAGTATAGGCTAGTGTGAATGCTACAATGTATATCTCATTGAAAAACATTTTGCCAGTCTGCTACGGTACAGTTACGTGCTGGTGCATTTACGTATAGTATGAATAGACCCTAAGTCAGGCCACAAAGGTAGGTTCTGGACACTCTAGGAAAGGTTAGGTTAAGGTTGTTTTGGTTAGCCTAGGTCGTAGCCAGTGCCAGACCACGTGTTCAAACCTTCATTTATTCCCGCAGAGGAGCCGATCTGTTTCCCATACAGTATGCTGTTACTTGGGGGTCCAAGTGGAGCGAACTCCCCCCCCCCCCGCCAAGTTAGGGCACGGCGTCCTAAATCTTGTTAGGTCGGGAAGCGGCACTCTAATTTTTTGGTATGGAAAACATCCATTTGGCCTGTTTTCACAGTCGGATTTCTCACGCCTCCCGTCTCCTTATTCTGCATCCGCTCCGATTTATGCGTATGTTAATCTAAACAACTCTAACAATAAACTTACCAGAAAATCTCGCCGAATAAGATGGAGATCGAAGTTCGACGTCCATTGTCCACCCGAAGTGCAAAGGCCGCCCAGCGGTACTCGACAGATGACAACCCCTAACCCTACACTTTTATCTTCTATTAAGAGTTCAAAAGTAAAGTAAAGTAAACAAAATAATGAGTAAGTAAGTAAAGAAAAGGCTTTGACCACAAACCTGGTTGGTCGCTGTTTGCCTTTTCGAGCGCCTCCCTCAAGCGTTCCGTCAACAACGTCTTATTTCCCTTCGTATCCAGACCTCTGGCCTGCAGTTCAGCCCTTAATTCAGCCACTCTGAGCTTACTGGGGTCTAACGTGTCACTCATAATGATAATGATCGCTTCCTAAAATGAATTTCAGCGTAATTGGTTAGATAAATAACAGGGCAAGTTTACTACCGCAAATACATCACACTCGGTAACTTCGCTTTAGATGTAAACAATTTCAAAGTCCCAGACACATGGGTTTGTCCAGCCTATCGTACAAAATGTCTAAATTATCGTATGAGTATTTGTATAAATATTGTCGTACAGGTAAAGACTTTTTTTATGTAAATATTGTTTTATTGTTTTTTACAGAACTGCGAATGTACTTCACATCATCTAAAATATAAGTACATCAACATAAATTGTACACTCTTCAAGATGAAGTCCAAATGTCGAGCAAAATATAGTCTATTCCGTGAAACGAGTTTCTGACACAGCATACATGGTCATTGAAGAAAAGTCAATACTCCCCAATTCATACAAAAACTGTGAAGAATAGTTCTTGGAGCTAAATAACTGGGTATCTGTTTTGTCATATCAAGAAGGCCTATCAGCCGTTTAGGCTGAGATCTGCATAGCTGGAATCATACATCGGGTTGCTGATGAGGTACTAATGCATACTAATAGTACCCCCATCACAAACTTCCTCACCATCAGTGCAAATGATAATTGTGATAGTTTTACTATTAATTAATCCACTTAGGGATCCAGAAAGGTTGTCCATACAACCTTGGGATGAACAACTGGACACACTTTTGCACCCCATTAGGAATAAGTTTGGTTGGATGAAAGTAGGAAAATCCTCGGTACTGTTTTGACAATTTCCAGAGGATTATGGAGATCAGGCAACAGAAGCTGAAGGGGAACTATTGGTGTAGCCATATATTTATAGCGCTGGCTCTTATCAGTTATTTACTGAACTGTACGACTTACATTCGTATCAGCTTTACCGGTTTTCTTGTCTCCATTGTAAAGACGCCTACTTTACCCATTAATTACGATCATGTATCGTATCTATCAACGCTGCAAGAATCTCATGTATACAATTGTATGATGTAGAATTTCCTGGCCTTTTCGTAATATATATTTTATCACTGTATGTACATTATGTCTCTTGTCATTGTTATTTGATTGAGTGTTAACAAACACAAATTGCTCTCACTCAACGTGCGGGTCACGGAGACCCCGGGTCAGGCACCTAGTTTCCGTCCGCAAGCTGCTATGTATACCTTATGCCCAGGTAATAAATCAATCAGTACCCAGTCCTGTCTTCTTTGACCTCGCACCATTAATCGGCAAATTGGTTTGTTATCGTTTGGTGATAGTTGTCAGTCCTTTATTTGATGTAGTCTTGAGGTTACATTAACTTTTCTGCTCAATTTTTTCTAAGCTAATGGAATGGAATATAAAATTTAGGCCAAGTGCTGGGACCTATGTTCGTTTAGCCCAGGAAACTAAGAGTAAAAAGGTCTGAAAGGTGAAACATGAGGAAAACCTCGCAGTAGTGCTATGAATGGTGGAAAGTATGATGGAAGAAAGAAAATATGAACGGAAGTACAGTAAGAAGGATGGACGGGGTTGCAGCTAGGGGCCGAAGGGGCGCTCCAAAGAAACTTAAGTAATGCCTACAGTCAGGGACGTAGCCAGGAATTTAGTAAGGGGGTGTGCACTTTTGTGGACGATGAACCAGTATGAAGTACTTCATCTGGTGGAATAATAATAATAATAATAATAATAATAATAATAATAATACTAATAATAATAATAGTTTTTGCTATTTTTCCTTAAGATCAAAGATAATATCTCACAACACTTCACTTTCATATCTCAATATCTAGGTACTTGTTACCTACACAATTTTGAGCAGAACAAAGAATAAAAAATCTTCTATAGTGTATTATTTATTTTTTCTTCTGTACTGTGCCCTCTTACTCATCATGCAAATAATGCTATGTCTGATCACAACAGAAAAAGAGGAATATAAACAGTAGCTGAACAGTGGCAAATCTGGACTTTCAGTATGCAAAATATTGAAAATAAAACAATGAAGACACATCACTGAAGTCAGAAGATGACGATGATTCTTATGCCTAGCAAAATCATCTATCACTTCGTCCACATCTAGTTCTTCGTTGCACGAGTCGGTAGAGTTGTCGGCTAGCACTCGCTAGGCCCGAGTTCGAGTCTCCGGCCGGCTAATGAAGAATTAGAGGAATTTATTTCTGGTGATAGAAATTCATTTCTCGCCATAATGTGGTTCGGATTCCACAATAAGCTGTAGGTCCCGTTGCTAGATAACCAATTGGTTCTTAGCCACGTAAAATAAGTCTAATCCTTCAGGCCAGCCCTAGGAGAGCTGTTAATCAACTCAGTGGTCTGGTTAAACTTGTAAGGTCTGGGAATCTAGTGACATACTGGCTGGGTGTCAACTGGTTTATTGGTAGTTCCTTACTCAGATTAATATACATGTTGTTTTAGATTTAGCTGGCCTTGTGCCAGCACGGGCTCTTGCTCCTAGAGCAGCCCGTAACATTTAATGTATATGTTGTTTTAGATTTAGCTGGCCTTGTGCCAGCACGGGCTCTTGCTTCTAGAGCAGCCCGTTAATAAATGTTGTTGTTGTTTTAGATTTAGCTGGCCTTGTGCCAGCCAAGATAATAAATGTATAGAATCTTCCAAGATGTTATTGACGCGTGCGGGCGGTAAAGTAGCGTCTACACACAGACAGAGCAAAAGAGATAAAAGATTCAGACATCTGTGTTTGTCGGCAGACAAACAGATGGCGATATCAAGAGACACGATTAACATACAGTGATGAAACATACATCAATGGAAAGGCCAGGAAATTCCACATGTGACCAATTGCATGAGATTCAAGACAGATTAATGAATACAATGCAGTAGCATAATATATGTGAAATGGCGAGACGTTTGTCGTCGTCACAAACAGAAACATACATACAGTTTGATAAAGAAGATTCGGTGGAACATTATGAGTACATGATTAGAATGCTTGCATGGCAATGCAAGTAGTGGTGATTGTACATAAATCAAGACAACAATGGTTAGGGAGAAACAGACGGAAACATTGTATGGTTGAAATCGCGTTCCATTAGAGAAAGAAAACGAGATGCTCTTGTTGTCTTTGTCCACTCCGATGGATGACGATTGACGAACGCACGAACACACGTGTTTGGAAGAGATGGCGTCAGGCTCTTACAACATACTGTACACACTCATACAACGGGCCAAGAGATGCGGAGAAACCCTCCATAATATACGAAGCCATTCTACGGGCCCTTGGAATGGCATCACGCTTGAGCAAAATAGGTTTCTTAAACTCTGGAATCAGTAGTTTTGAAATATGCCTTAAATCAGACACAAGAGTTACTGAACAAACAAGGATATTAAAATAGACAGCACCGACATCCAAGTTATTTTTATTCTTGTTTAATCCTTGGGCAATGCTATACAAAATACATTTCCGTAATCGTTTTTGTGGACCAGGATCTTGATACCACAACTCTCAATCAATTTCCCATTCATGAAACAATCTTCCCTCTGTACTCTGGCCTTGAATCTTAATATTCTATGGTTACATGTGTCCAGAATATCCCCAATTTTTCTTGTCAGTGCCCATGTTTCTACTGCACAGAGTAGTAGTACTCTGGCAGTGAATCTTAACATTCCATGGTCATGGGTGTTTAAAATTTCCTCACATTCCCTTGTCTGTGCTTATGTTTCTTCTGCACATAGTACAAACTTTATGTACTCTTCTCATATCTTTCCCTGAGACTCTACTTATTGGACATTTTTATTTACCAAAAGTTTAGCTCTCCATTTCATCAATTACATAGCTACTATTTTTTTTTTTTTATATCGGTGCTCCCCAACTCCAGAGTCACAGTTCAGGGTGTCTCAACAGTAGCAGACATGTTCTAATGCTTCTAAGACCTCCCTCTTTTCCCCATTTGTAATCTATTTTGGTTATCAAAAATCTTTTACTCCATGTTTATTTTGTAACCATGAGCAACTTGTGATACCATTGGTGGACAGTACATAGTTCACTGCCACACCTTTCACAGAATAATCACATGGCCACTTTCTTTATTGTACTTTATCTTTTGCTTCCTTTCCATTTACAATAAGATTTATTTTGCAATTACTGTCATTCCTGTCCTCTTCTTTTCACTCCTCCACACTTAAACATTTCCATCAACTATTCCTCAGATTCTGCTGCTAGCACTATGCAATCTGCACCAAGCAGCTCCAAAGGGCCCCCTTGGTCTGTAGCCCTCTGTCTTCTTCCATTACCAAAGGTCTTAGGGCTGGATCTTAAAAGATGCCAAAACCAATCACAAATTTTCCAGATACATCTGCTACTGTTTTCACTCTAGATTTCTTATGGTAGAGCAGTATCACTAGCTTAATGAGCCTCCCTGGTGTGGTGCCTTCTGCTGTCAAAATGGTCATTTAATTATTTTCCTCAGTACTTTGCCCAGTGCCTTTTCAAGATTCACAACGATGTTGTGTAATCTCTCACAATATTTTTTCCTATAATTGCCTCAGTATAAAGTCTGCTTGTTTTTGGTTTCTCTGGCTTGAAGCCAAGGTGACAATTATCAGTTTTAAACATTTTCCCCAGTATTTCCTCTAGCACCTTTCCCAATACAGTACAGTGCAGTATTTTGATAGCACACTCACATAGTCTTAGTTCTTTGTCACTTCCACACTGCAGTGCATCCCCTTTTTCCTCTGTATCCTGACCCCTCTGGTCCTGTCTCTCCTTCATCAGGTTTTCATTTGTTCTTGTAAGTTCATGGATAACCAGCTCTCCTGATGCTTTCATCAAGTCATTTGCTATTCTAGGTGGTCCCGAGGCTTTACCATTTTTCATCTTCCTGCGCGCCCTTTTAACATCTCCAGCTGTCACATTCTCTGTTGGTTCCTCTGCTATGCCAGCGTCCTCCAGTTTAGGTTATTTTTCTTCATTCAGACAATGTTCGGAACATTGCCTCCTTTATTCCAGCATATCTGCACAGTATTTTACGTTATCAATTTGTTCATTTTCAACTTTTATATTCTTTTCCCCTCTTACATCTTTCCTTAGCCCCTTCGCAGTCCTGAATGCTTTCTCTCTTCCCCTCAGCCATGTTGGGCTGTAAGACATCCTAAGGGAAAAAAAAAATTGTATATTGGCAAGCATTTTATCATGATTTAATTTCAGAATGCTTTTAGCAAATATTACCAATTATGTACCAGTAACTATTTTATAGTTTTGAAAATACAAAAATAAGATGTTAAATCAAAATCTTAAGTAAGTTTTAGAACCAAAATGTTTCCTTTTTCACCTGATTCTTTTCATTATTTTCAGGGGTTAAGCTTATATCCTCTACTTATGAACTTTCCGAGATACAAACAACTGTGATCGTAAAATTAAAACTGTTCTCTATAAAATACAGTACAGTACTAGTATTGTGTTCTAGTATGAAAAAACAGAAATAGTGCTGTACGTGTTGACTCCGTGTATACCAAGTTGGACTTGCAAACAAATCAAAATACCAACAGACGTTTGGAACATAACTTGTTTGTAAGTAGAGGTACATTCAACAATTCAATTTAATTTGCATTACCCCACAGCGTGACTGAGAATGGCTTTGATCATCATTTGATACTTTCTTTTTACAAATTTTATTTATGTAATTGTTTTAAGAGTGTTTCCACCACTACCCCACCATGCAGTTATCAGGGACGAGGGTTAGTTAATCTGTTTCAATACATATCATCCTCTATCATACGATATTTGGAAAATACAAAGGAATACAATTCTTACTACAATATATGACATCCTTCAACTTCCTCAGTATTATGAGATTAAACAACTGTAGGCTTCATGCTGTAAAAATTATTTGCAAAATTAATAAAATAATGTCCCGGTTTCGACGGGGTTCCGTTCTTGCGCTTGGTCAGAATCTCGTCGTAGAGACGTCAAAAATCATAAGAAAACCTTACTTTAATGCTCTGGGTGCATTGAAAACGATGTAAACTGCATTATTATTGATTTTTACATCAAAAACCTTCAAATTATGATTATTCTGCCATTTTGGATATTTCTTCCGTTTTGTCTGAACCCCGAACATGTTAAATCTGATGAATATATTTGAAAAGCCCCTGTTGCCTGTAATGTTGTCAGGTCTTTAGAGACTCTCATCATAGAACAACAAACAATTCCATTACCGGAAGTTTTGTCTGAGAGTTAAATCTCCCCTGTTAATGGGCTGACTAGAACATATATGGGATTAAGTGCGTTATGTGTTGTGTCTTAATCAAGTACTGTAATTTTACTGTACGTAAGTCATCATGGCTCCTAAGAAAGCCCGAGAGGCCAACAGAGCAAGTGAAGAGAAAATCAACCAATTCAAAAGGAAATAATAAAAAACACAAAAGTGATGTCTGAGTGGTTGATCTGGCAGAGTATGGAGTAGCCAAATAAATTCTATTATGATATGATGTAGAGAGGCTGTTAAAAGAGCTTATGTTGCCTAGGGAGTGACGTTAGTTAGGAAGCTAAGGTCTCAGGCAACTGAAAAGGTTGAGGATTATTGTTGCTTTGGATAAATTTTAACTGGTGACAGCATTTCCAAGGTGCCTTGTGTAAGAAGGCAAGACAACTGCATGCTGATCTCTTGAAAGTCCACCACAGGAATGAATGATGATACTGTACAGATAGCATTCAAGAGTTCAAAGCCAGTCATGGGTGGTTGGCAAAATTCAAAAAAGAGAAGTGGCATACACAGTGAGGTGAGGCATGGGAAGACTGCAAGTGCTAACAAAGGTGCTCCTGAATAATATGCAAAAGTGTTTCTGTGCTATGTAAAACTTAAGGTTTACAGTAGTTCCCCAACAAGTATTAAATTGTAATAAAATAGGTTTGTTTCTGAAGAAAATGCCAAGCAGGACCTATATCATCCACGAAAAGTCACAGCCAGAGAAGGATAGATTAAGTCTTGCTCTGCAGAATCCCAGTGAGGATTTAAAACTAAGGCCTTTGCTTGTCTACCACTCAAGAGAACCTGTGGCTTTCCGTGAAAAATAATCTAATCATCATTATTTGATGTGACCTCTGATGCAAAGTTTACCCTCACAGGCTTCTGGAAGATCCATTATTGAAATAGATATTGAATCCTCCACTGCATGACCCTTTTAGACGAAGCTGGTAGGAAGTAGGACCCTGAACTCTGCCTGGAGGAAAGTGTGGCCAGATTCTGCAACAGAAGGGGACTATGAAGGCTTTGAGGTTGAGCCTGCTGTGGAGGATATTATCTCTGGCATAGAGGGTCAATAATGACTGGAGATGTTCTCTGTATAACAACACTGCCTAGTTTGATGTGGTGCTGCCAGGGCAGAACTACAGAAGATTCTAGCCATCTTCAACACCTAGGATCTTCAATTATTTTTTTTCATTATCTTCCTAATAGTACTTTGAGATGCTTTTCATTGCAGAAATAGCCATAGGAATTCTTCAGAAGTCACCAAAATAACATTTCACAGGTAACCAAAGCATACTGAAATTTATTTCCTCATTATTTTATGCTAGTAACAAAAAAGTCTTAGTTAGCAAGTCTTATATTTTCAGCATATTTTGGCATATGTGCAGTGATGGTTTTTAATTTTGAAATCAGAACATCATTAATCTTATATAGTATGCCACAGGATTATAATTTGAAAACACTCTTGCTCATTAATAAAAATGTCAAGTACAGTCAGTCTTTTAAACAAGTTACTGTGATGCATCAAGATATCTGCTGTATTTTGTCAGTTGTTAAGAATTTTATGCAGTAGGTAAGACTGTTGGATAATGTCTGTACCATCAACTTTTTCAATTTAGGCATGGAAAGGCTGCATTAGAATTGTTTAATAAAATAACTTTATCAAACGAGTTTCTATACAAAATTCCAAAACACTCTTGATGAGTATTTCAGGATGACATAAACAAACTGTAGAAAATTACTTCTGTTATTCAGTTCTAAATGAAAAAGTTATTTTTTTATATTTGTAACAAATCCTGATTTAATTTATCCAAAAAATGGTAATTTCAGATTGGTGATCACAAGAAAATGAAGTGTGGTGCTGTACTTTAAGCTACAACAAAGCCCTCAAATTATTCATTTGGCAAGATGCTCTATCATTTAAACCTTATTCTAAGGACATACAATCTAATTTTGAATTTATAAAAATAATTTCTCTCTGGTTAAAGTTACTGAATCACCATGCCAGGGAAAAAATAGTATATGAACGTAACAACAAATCAAAGAATCTTGGCCAGGCAAATGCTAGGCCTCAGCCTTTTGATTTGGCAGGTAATTTTAATTTTTTTGTCCTTCTTTTAATGACAATTTTATTCCAAATACATCAAAATTACTTTCTAACAGCAGTCCTTATTTAACTGTTCAAGTACAGTATTGTTCAAAAGCCATACAATACAAAGAAGTGACTTTGCTAGTCATTCGGTTTTTGGTTTGCTTAAAAGACGCTTTCCAGTATTTGAGGTATATACCAATTAGAATGCTTATTTCTATACTTAAACTACAATAGACCTCAAAGCAATATTTTAAAATATCTTGTATAGTAATAATGAATTTACTTACTAAACAACATTCTTATAATAATTAAAAGATTATTTAAATACATGGTAAATATCTGAACCACCAGAAAAAACCCACTTCAACATATCAGGAAAAGCAGCATAGTCAGTACATTACTAATCAAAATAAAGTAAATTCCCTAAGACAGCAAAAAAACAAGTATTAGCGTTCAGTCAGTAAATCAAAAGTTAACATAATCACAAAAATTAACAGTTAAAGTGAATTATTGCTATATTACAGAGACCCCAAAACAAAGTAAATATTATACAGTACCAACATAACTATACAGTAATAACAACAGCAGACAATACGACAAACAGTTTACAATTACAAAGAAACCTGTACAAAACATTACACGTGGACAAAACAGGACCATATACCATAATAAACATAATCAACACAGGGTTACGACAGAGATAAAGCCACAAAAACACAATAACAATATCCTCCCGAGTGCAATAAACATAAACAGAAATTAACTGCAAAGCCTTAGGTTCGAAAACCCACTGCAACAAATAGTGCAGGACACTTCAAACTCGGGAAAATGTGACACACAGCAGAAACACAGATGAGATCAACTCTTGCAAACATACACGCAGCCAGAGCTACACATGCCCCTGCAGACGAAACTGCAACACAGCCAAACCTGCCAACCAGGAGCCATGAATCTAGCAAAGTAGACGAAGCTGGCACTGCTGAACATCGCACTCATACTCCACCCTGTAGGTCCTGAGTCCCAGGACCCAATGCCATTATGGACTCCTGAATCTGGCACAAACGTCCTCCATGCTGTCAAATATCGACCAGGTCTCCACATTCTCACTGACTCGGTTAAAGTCCCCCCATGCTGCTTAAGACTGCTCAGGTCTCCGTACCAATACTGACTAGACTCAAGACATCCCCAATGCTGCTTAGGACTGCTCAGGTCTCCGTCCCAATGCTGAGTGCCGTAGTCAGAAAAGAGCGTCAATTGTTACCTCACCTGCACAACTTGAAACGGAAAATAAAAACAAGATGTGAATCGACCTTCACTGGGAAACAACCGGAAAAGAACCACTCCGATCGTCCCCGGAAAGAAACAAGGTGGTAAAACTCCTTACAATAAAGAAAAGAGAACAGCCCCAGAAGCACTGCTGCCTGCTGTTTTTATGGAGAGGGACTCCCTTTCCACACAATGACATCTCCCCAAATTCATCTTCTACATAGGTAACTCTCCCATTTATAGGTAAAGTGAGAACGAATTTGCATTTGTTTCACCTATTTACTTTATATTCTCTTTTGTATAATTGCTGCATGCTAGGCTTGTTAAATTTGTTAAAATGATTTCATCAGTTGCATTTCTGGATGAGATTAATCTAGTTATTATACCTTATGGGAAAAATTCACTGGGTGAATGGAAAACTTTCTGGAACAGACTATGACTTTACATTCATCAAAGATACAAGTTTATTGGCTTTGATAACAATTCAGTCACTTTTGGCAATGATATTGCACCTGGAAAAACTAATACAAAATAAAATTTCTTTTCATTCCCAGTCTCTTTCAGAGTTCCCTTGCAGATGGCCTTGAACTTTTGAAATTGCATTTTACAGATACAGAAAGTACTGCACTTTGGTCTGCACCAGTGACTTTAAGGGCAAAATAAAATATCGAATAAAAAATACTATATTTTTATTCACAAAGTAAAAAATAATTTTTCTTTACTTATCTTTTGGCAGAACAAAAGCGTAGATAGGTTTTTGAGATTTTTCAGGCTTCAACTGCAACCCTGTAGGCAGTTTTTGACGTTACTTGGCTGTCAAAAATTTCTAAACAAAAACTTCTGTAAAGAAAAGTGGAGTAATTTTTTACCCCCAAAATCATACTCCAATTTTAAAAAATATTATGGGGTAGCAAATATCAATGATTCTTCATGAAATTTTACATGAATATGCTATAACGATCTAAAAACCATGAGTAGCATAAAAATTATTTGAAATCATAAGTTGGCCCAAAAGTATTTTTTACAGCATCAACCCCTCAGGGTGTCAAATGTTTTCTTTGAAACATTTGTAAAGAAAGGCTAAAATCTAAAATGTTAGTGAAATCAACCACGGTTAAATCTACCAGTATAATAGGCAAATCATAAGTTTTGGACATTTACCATAATGCGCTGCAGTTGAGGCAGAAATTTAAGTGATGGCGTAGGCATACTGGCTTCTGGCACCGAAGGTATATGATGCAGATCCTACTCGTCAGTCCTGGGACAGATGTATCAACACTGAAATTTCTCTTCCATTGTGGCATTTTATTCTGACCCTTGTGGTTTCTTAATACAACTGGTTGCCACAAGAGTGGCACTGACGTCATGTCAAAGCAAATGTTTTTGCTGTAGTCTCATCACGGCCCAAGGGGAACAAAATTCCTCTGCCAAATTTAAGCCAAACTGCCTCCACGATGTTTATTTGCTGCCTGACTTGGAGAAGACAACAATATATGCATTGTTGAACACCAAGTTCACAATGCCATAAAAGACGCAGTGGCCATCAACTGCTTTGTACTGCTGGTTCAGGGTGTCAACTCCCTTTTGTTCCGCTGTAGAACATCTATACTTGAGTCTTATTCTTTTAATGACGGTGGGATTATGACAGATTGTTGACAAGACCTGGAGCCTATTTGTCTTGCTGGCACAATGGCAGAGCAACATAGCCTTTGCTTCATAGTTGTAGGCTGCGACAGAGTCCCCAACATCCATCTTGAAATACAGCAAGTACTGTATGGAGGAAGGTAAGGTTTGCTCCTAATAGTCCCCACCAAATGTAAGTCAGCTTTCTGAAGCGTCAAAGCTAGAGGCAATGATGTGAACCTATTATCCATCGTGACAAAACAGCCTTGACAGCCATAGGGCTCTGTGAGCTTCAAGGTGAAGTACTCTTCCATCGTTAGTGACTTCTTAAGGTTCATGGTGTCCTTTCCCAGGTAAGGAATCGCACTGCAAATGTAAAATCTGTCAGCACCATAGGCCACCACAATCTCAATACTATACCTGAAATGAAAAAAAAAATCAGCTATTACAAATAAAAAAGTAATTACTTATCACACAAAAACTAACCCTACATTACACAAAAAAATCCTATCTTCAAACCACAAAAAGTAATCAGTCATCACCTAAAAATCATTGTCACAAAAAAGTAATCACTTGTCACACTAAAACAAAGTAAAAGTATACCTAACCTATAGTAGTGGTTAATCATCAACCTATGGTAGCACCAACTGGAAATAAAGCACTTCAAGGCTTAAGTAAAGGAAGTAATTATCACATGTCTCTAAATAAAGGTATGCTAACAAAAATTCAAGATTACTCTCAACACAATAAAAATTTTATAAAATTTACTTCACTAGTTTATTGGGGATGTATATCCTAAAGATGCAGTGGCCCCTGAAGGCGAGGAGTTGCCCGTTATTAGTGAGGTGTGGTCCAGGCCTGCAATTAGCAACGCAGTGCCCTATCATTGCATCCCATAGGACACAAATATGGGTAAACTGATCTGTTTTCCTTTGCTCCCATCTAATGGCAGAATTGTCGAAACGAAGGGCCCTCACAATGAGGGAAAATCGACGTTCAGACACTGTTCTCCTGTAGATAGGGGCGATCTGAACTTGCGACCATATCTCCACCACTGGAGATAATTGGGATCCCAAGGGAGGCCTTCAACTCCATGAGTTCAAGATCCCTCAAGGTGTTCTTGGTCTTGTCCTTGAACTTCTCCCACAAAATCTTCATCTTGTCGTTTGTATAGGCACAAATGGCAGTCAACATAATGTTGTTCAGGAAGAGGGACAGGACTCCAGCAGGAGTCTTGGCACCTTTTGTGATCACTGTGGGAGCACCTTCCTCTACAGCAGTCTTCAGAATCTTTGGCAGCGTTAGGTTCGGGTCCCTGTGTCACAAAGGTCTATCCTTGGCCCATGCTGCTTCCAAGTCAAGTTTCTTGATGGGGAGTCCTACTGAAGGAGACAAATGTACTCCCCTCCTCTTCCCACCAAGTAATTCTGATGGGCTGAGAGCAAGGTCTTCATCCTCAGGAAACTTGGAAGGATTTGGGGATGAGGTAGGACTCAACGAAGGAACCACATATGGATGTGGGAGAAGTTGCAAGGGGGTTGAGTAAGGCACTGACCATGTCCCTTGCTTTATCTACAGACAATGTTATAAGGCCTGGGAGTGGTGAAGTCCCCCCCTGAAGATGTGGAGGCCTGTGGTGAGGTAAGACTGTCAGAAGTGAGGGGTCCAAGTTTGAAAGGATCGTAAATGAGAGCCTCCTCAACTCTGTCAGTCTCCTTTGCTTCCTAGAGCTCCTCATAGTCATCATGGACTTCATTCACTTCAGGAACAGTCACTGGTTTCCTCCACATTGCTGCAAAGGTCATCCTCAGCAAGTATCTGCTCCAAAGGCTCTTCATCCCTAACAGAATGCGAGGCCAAGTTAAAATCTGTAAAAAAAAGAGAGAAATTGTTCTTGTTGGAGCATGTGGCATCACTTGCCATATTAGCATGTTCCAGCTTGAAGATACACCATTTGGCTACATTGTGTGAATATTATCAAAATATCTCTAATAGTTGTCTCTGAAATTACATACATGAAAACACCACAAAAGCAAATTTCAGTATGTAAAAATTATGAGGAATGTAATATAAAATTTAGGCCAAAGGCCAAGTGCTGGGACCTAAGAGGTTACTCAGCACTGAAAGGGAAATTGGGAGTAAAATGATTTTAAAGGTGTAACAGGAGGAAAACCTCACAAATCCACTATGAAACAACTATTAGAAGGTGGAAATTAAGATGGAAAAAAAGGGAATATGAACGGAGGTATAGTACTGCAAAAGGAATGAAAGAGGTTGCAGCTAGGGGGCTGAAGGGATGCTGGAAAGAGCCTCAGTCATGCCTACTGTGCACTGTGTGAGGTGCACTGGTGGCAATAAACCCCCTACAACCCCCTACAGGGACAAAATGATGAGGTTGCAAAATTATGAGGGAACAGCAGGTACATGTCTACACATCTGCTCTCCGTCGAAGTATTCATAAAACTGTTACAGTTTAGCTTTTACCACCTGCTGTGGATCTACAACTGCCATACCTTACCAGATAAATGTTAAGGATTACATGTCAGGATATTATGAGAAATGAATGATATTATAAGGATTATTACAGAGGTTCCATAAGCAGATAATTAATGATAAAGGGGAGATGGAGAACGATGTATATGTCAGTTTGGGTCCTCTGGTTTTCAAAAGAGTTGGAAGAACCAGTCCGACATGGATGAGAAAAATTAAATGGGAGGCTGGAGATGAATGCAGATTCATGGAAGTGAACGCAAAGAAAAGACATGGTGGCCAAACTTCATAGTGGCCCTTTGCATCACACAATGGTACAGGAGATAGTGACGATAAGCCTTTTCCACAAGACAGTTCTAGAATCTCTTGTTTTTATTAAAAATTATCCCAAATACATAAAAAAGTTAATGAGCCATACTTGCTCAAGGTGAATTACATGAGTCAAAGTATGGAGGAGAATTTTGCCTCAGGAATTGGACTCTCTCCAGAGTTTGTTGTTTGTAGTTTGCACTGCTATTCTAGTAATGATTGTTTTTATATCTTTTCCAAGTCTGTACAAGGGAGAGCTGGATTCAGGAAGGGTCACACTTGGGTGTACGACTTGTTTTATTCTAAAGCTGTTGCAGAGGCATACTCCCTCATGAAAAGGATCAAAATAAAGTGCGAATGCTTCCTTACCTAGCCCTGAAGCTTATCCAACCTTAACCTCTCCCAAACTTATGTAGTAGCATGGGAAAACAGTGAATGGTCCTTGACACCCTTGACCAGTCTATTAGAGGTAAGACCTCTGCCAGGTGAGCAAGTCTGTGAGTGGTCATCAACTACCCACAGGCCATGGAGAGCACACTTGTTCACAAAAATGTGAGTGAGGGCTACCCATGATCATGCCAAAACCTTCCTAGAAAAGAAAACTTCTGCAGGATAAAAAGGAGGGAAGGGGGGAGGGGGATGGGACTGCATGGGCTGTGTCACTGCTCTGGACACTTGACCTGCTCCCAAGGAAATGGGTGTGAGGGTAAAATGAACACTTGTATATTCAAGTCTGGCATACTCATGCTAGTCCTACAAGCCAAAAATGCTATATCAGTAGTATGGGTACCCTGGTTAGCTTGGTTAGATGATTACTCCTGGGTTCCAGTGAACTCTGGGGTAATGGTTGTACCCATGCATGAAGCCGCAGGTGCAGCAGTACTCACAGTACCATCAACACGAGCCACGTGAAGAGCTAAAGATAGAAGTGGTGAATTATTCGTGGGAAACTCACCCATTTGCAGATTTTTTCGTAGAGCAATATTCTGTATTTTCAAGACTAAATACTGAACTGTATCTACATATACATTTTATGATAATGATTTACAATACTAATTTTCAAATATTAATGTTAAGTTCAATAAGATCAAATCATAACAATAATAATTCTCTCCCTCTCTTACTGAGATGTATGTTTATTTGTTTTGTATGATAAATAAATGATTTACTAATTTTCAAATATTAATATTAATGTAAACAGCAATAATATCAATTCATTAAAGAAAATATTACAGTGAATCAGTAAGATTTTAGTTTATAAATTAATATATTATGTAAAACTTTAAAGGAATACCCCTAATCTTCTGCTGTACGACTTGGAGAGAGGGGGGAGGGTGAACCTGTCAGATATGTCAGGCAACCTGACAGGAAGGGTTGGGTGGTCAGTGCTGCCGGCTTAGTGATTAAATACAACTACGAAGGATACACCGAAAAATCTCTCTCTCTCAAGAAAAGATATAATTTTTATGGTGTGTTTATTTGTTTTGTATGATAAATAAATGATTTACCTAATAATAAGTACCATTTTCCAAATACTAAGATTAATAATAATAATAATAATAATAATAATAATAATAGGTTTTATTAAAAATGATGGGTGTATTATGCAAATTTATCTTATACAGTGTCTTTTCTATTTTCCTTATGATTCACTTTTCGGGCTCAGCAATGTTAGTCAGCAACTGGCTGATATTCATATTGGAAAAAGGATAGTGTGTGGAATGCAGGAAGTCTTTTATTGAAATATTCAATCAGAAATCCTTCATCGTCTGGATTCAGCACCAACCAAGACCCCCCTATAAATACCGACCCAAGGGCCTTGTTTCTCCAGATCTTCTTCAACCACGTCTAGAGGATGACCAACGTGCTGGTCGAAACATGTCGACGGTACTTGAAATAGAACCTGAATCCAGACAATGAAGGATTTCCGATTGAATACTTCAATAAAAGACTTCCCGCATTCCACACACTATCCTTTTTCCAATATGAATATCGGCCAGTTGCTGACTAACATTGTTGAGTAGTTTTCCAACTTTTGGGCTGAAATTTGTTGTTCTATTTCCACAGTTAGAAACCTTGACCAACTTCCACTCCCAAAGAGGGAGCCAAAGTGAGTCAAAGTTGGGTCAAGATGATATTTACTTTTTCTGGTGGTTTATATGGCATTAAAGATTTAATACCACCTTGCTGTTGATTAACTGGGATTTCCTGGGGTTAGTCCATTGTCATGCCAGAATTGGTAGGGAGGTCTGGCTGATTCCCCATACCACGAAGAAATAAATTTCGTCTAGGATGAGGTCCCTCTCACCAGGGAGGTCCAACTGGGGGAGGAGGAATACTGTTACCCACAGTGGTAACTGTCCTGGGATCCTCACCTGTATATACACCATACCCACAGTGCCTTAAGGGTTGTCAGTCTGTTGAGGTCGGACCCAGCACTGAGGGCATGGCTTGATATAAATATTT
Organism: Macrobrachium rosenbergii; assembly: GCF_040412425.1. NCBI lineage: Eukaryota > Metazoa > Arthropoda > Malacostraca > Decapoda > Palaemonidae > Macrobrachium > Macrobrachium rosenbergii. The sequence goes on along the minus strand of NC_089753.1, from coordinate 24,031,942 downwards.
CTCCTCGCTTGACCACATCAGGTACTCTAATTTTACAAGCGAAGCGGGATGCCGTCCAACTCCACCCTCCATCAAGTTAAAAGAGCAGTGAATACAGTAATCCAATACCATGCCAAGGTCATCAATGAAAGAGGAAGAAGGGAAGTGGAAAATTTATAGGAGGAGGAGTAAAGGAATTATAGGTCCCAATGTTCAGTTGAATCTACAGCAGAGAGAGTAGGCGTAAAAGAGCATCCTCTCCCTGCAGTGGATACCTAAGTCCCCCACCTCATCAAGGGGTTGGGGTCAGGGGGAAGTATGTAGTTAACTACCGACTACGGGTGGGAGTCCTGCCCACCCAGTTGGTACGCATTCACTTTGCCTTTTGGCCCAGGGAGCAGAATGAGGGCTGGCTTGAGGTAGGCAGTAAGTGTAAAGACCTCAGGTTTGTATAGTTAGAAAAAAAAATACAAATTATTTTCAAAATGTCATTTGTTCCTACACAATACACAAACCATAAGTCTTTACATGAGAAAGACTTCCTTCCTTGGTGGGAGGATTCTGAGTAAGCTTCTGAACTGACTGGTCGTTCACCTCAACTGGGCCTCCTTCCTGGTCAAGTAAGAGCAAAGCAAGGAGACCATGCCTCTGATATGTTGAACAAAAGTGTGAATAATCATATGTTCAACTGTCAGGCCTCTGGACCTTTTGAACTAATGTGTGTGTGTGTGTGTGTGTGTGTAAACAACAATGCTTCAAAAAAGGCTTGTCTGAACCCAGAGTGTTGGAGACAATAAAACTAGGAATAACCAAAAGGTTTGTCATATCATCAGCCACTCTCTCCCCTTGCTAGAGAGAGGGGAGGAATTGCATCGCTTAATCTATCTCAGATCACAGACAGGGTACTCAGCTATGTAGGTTCACCTACATGGCCCGCCTGACCAGCATGTAATACTCGCCTCTCTCTGGGAGAGGATTGGGAGGATTGGAAAGATAAAAAAAAAAAGAGAAGGGAGGGGGGCCAGTTGCCCCCCCCTCACATTTTCTCTTTGCCACTGAATACCATAGACGGGTTGCAAAATGTCCACCATGGAAGCTGGGCGAGCTACATAACTTGTTGAGCAGCCACCACAGGACCCAGGGAAAGAATTCCCAGTGCCTATGAGCAATGTCTTGAAGGTAGAGAGATGTAAGAGTGTACAGCCAAGACCACTTTCTGTCCTAATACAGTACCTGTAAAACCGACAAGTTCTTCCAGAGTGCAAGGGACAGACCAATGTCCCTATCTTCGTCAACCAACTGTGTGGACTCGCTGCCGGGCCATGTGGACTCGATGCAGGCCAAGTGGAACCTACAGACCTGCAGACAACTGTGCAGACATGCTGCCGGCCACACAGACTCCTGCGGAATCTCAGACTCCCTCGGACTCGCAGCCAACCATTTGGACTCTAAGAGGGCTCACAGACAAGTGCTCAGACTCACCACCAGCCACAGGGACACCCGCAGACTTGCAGACAACTGTGCAAATTCGTTGCTGACCACCGGGACTTCTGCAGACTTGCCGCTGGCCATTCGGAATCGTTCGGACTTGCAGACACCTGTATGTACTCTCCGTTAGCAGAAACTCACCGACTAACGGGCAAAAACGAATATCTGGGCACACGTAGCCTAAGCTTGCAAATCAGCTCATAAAAACCAGAAAAAACTGGCTCTGACATAACAGTGGCACAGTCAAAACAAACTTGGACTATCAGTGATAAAGGGGAGAACTAGTACGAACACTGAACCTTGACAGCCTAGCTACAGACTCAGGGCTGCTAGCGATGGCTGCAGGTGTGACACCTTGTGACCACAGCGGCACTCACAACGGATCGCAATCAGTTACCATACTCGGACAAATCACTAGAATAAGCATGGGACAACAGAGTCACACACAAGATCTAGACCTATAATAAGTGTCCTATGTGATCGTGATCTAACTCTGTTCATGGAGGACTGAAAGCAAAGGCAGGAGACAGAGGACACAGTCCTAGAACAACCTTGGATGTTAGGTCTCGTCTGCAAACACACAGGACTACCAGGCCTGTCGGCAGGTGGAGCTGATGGGACAGGACAAGGCTTCATCTGTTGAGTAGCCAAAGGAACAAGGGGACACTGTCCCTGCAAGAATACACTGGACACATACGATGTCAACGAATCAAACAGTCACACAAAATTTAATTCTAGATTTAACCAAATCAATCTAATTGCACTGAATCTAGCCTACTACCCTGAACTGATATTTGGGCATAAAAGGATCTATATCTACTAAAGAAGAAACTATAAACTTATCTCTATCTTCTTGACCAGGTGTTATTTCTAAAGAAAACCTAGATTCAAGAATGATCTGTCTATCCTAAGTCTATCTTTCCCTTCTAATTCTGCAATTTATTCTCTCAATCTCTCCCAAAGACCAATCCTTGCAATGATCACGAAGGTTGACAGAATCGCAAATCACCTCTCGATGGTCCATGCAAGTTCATGCATATGTGCGTCAATTACTCAATCTGGTCTTGCAACTTACCTTACAAAATCTAACAGATTTCAGTAGGGAAGATATAGAAGAAACCATATTGCCAAATACAGACCAAAATCTATATGACCCAATTGTTAACCCGGAAAACAAACAAAAAATGTAGGGCACTTGTCTACATGTCTGGTCGCATTCACCGACAAGAGAAGACTGATCATTAACCGTAACATTCGCTGTGTTACCCGACCCCCAATAGTTGGGGGAGTAACTATTGGGAGCGGTCACTCAATAATGACTGTCTCAATTTTAACACCTGTCGAACCTGCGCCCAGTAGCCACAGATAAAGCTAATGATGGAAGGTAAGTGTCACCTAAAAAATTAGAGTATGCAATAAATACAGTAAAAATACTACTGTAAATTTTTTTTATAAAATTATAAATATAAAAATTTATAAAAATGCAAAAATAGTGAGGAATTCCTTACCTGGGTTAGGAGAAAGCCTCATGTTTGGTAGGTGATGAAAAATTCTTCTTGAATTACCAAGAAGTAAAGGGGGTTAGGGTTGGGCACGATGAAGCTCACTGCTAGAATGATGATAAAAATGATAGAGTATGCAATAAATATCAATATTACAGTACAGTACACTTTATATAACATTTATAAAACAATTTATATAAATAAAAAAAAGTGAAGAATTCCTTACCTAGGTTAGGAATGACAGATGGTGTTGGAGACTGGACAGTTTGTTTCTTCTCCTCCTCCTCCTCTAAAGTCTCCCTATAAAAAGTGAGCGTATCCATGACCCCTCTACGTATCTTGATGTACCTTTCCATGTTGGGGTCCACAGCCTCAAATAATGCCATCGCTTTCTCTAAATGGAAAAAAGCTTCTGACAAGCCCTTAGCACTTAACAACCTGGGTTCTGGGACTGGTGCCTCTTCCTCCTCCTCGATCATCTGCCTCTCCAGGTGAATGAGGTCCTCTTCAGATAACTCCTCTCCATGTGATTCCAGCAGCTCGTTGACATCATCAGCATCCACCTCCAAATGTAGCAACTTACTTATTCCAACAATGCTGTTGGTGACACTTTCAAGTGTTTCTAACTCCTCAAATCCAATAAAGTTATTCACAAACTGCGGACACAGTTTCTTCCAGGCCCCATTCATATTGGTCTGCTTTATCTCGTCCCAAGCACCTGCTATGTTCGTAACAGCTTCTAAAATGTTGTAGGACTTCCAAAATTCCTTGAAAGTCAATTCCTTATCTCTTTCAATGGCCTTGAAGGCACTGTTTATCGTCCTTTGGAGGTAGTAGGCTTTGAAGGAGGCAATGACACCCTGGTCCACTGGCTGCAAAATGGATGTAGTATTTGGGGGAAGGTAAACTACCTTCACATTAGGATGCACGTAATTCAATTGTGAAGGATGTCCAGGGGCTTTATCCAACACAAGCAAAACCTTAAAGGGCAGATTCTTCTTAATACAATATTCTTTCACTGCTGGCACAAAGTGATTAGTAAACCAGTCTTCAAAGATATGAAGTGTAACCCAAGCCTTCTGATTTGACTTCCAAATGACAGGAGTTGGCTCTTGAGAATTCCCCTGAATGCCACTGGATTCTCAGCCAAATACACTAACAAGGGCTTAAGCTTCAAGTCGCCACTTGCATTGCCCCCAAGAAGTAAAGTCAGTCTCTCCTTACTGACTTTATGGCCTGGTGCTGACTTCTCCTCCTTGGAGATGTACGTACGACTAGGCATACGCTTCCAAAACAAGCCTGTCTCATCCACATTAAACACTTGCTCGGGTAAGTATCCCCCCTCCCTAATTATCTCAGTCAACCCAATACGAAAAATTTTTGCTGCTTTCTCATCAGCACTAGCAGTTTTGCTTGGCACCTTAAGATTATGCAAATTAGCACGAACCTTAAACATATTAAACCACCATTTACTCGCCACAAAATATTCACTTGCACTCTCTCCCCACCTTTCACTTTTCAATGCCTGATATAACCTTCTAGCCTTCTCTTGAATCACAACAAGGCTCACTGGAATTCGCCGCTGGTTCTGGTCTTTGAGCCAGATCAACAATAATCTTTCTATCTCAGCAATGTGCTGCTTCGTTATCACGGCCACTTTCATAGGAGCAGCACTTTTGGCCTGTTCAAGGATATATTTCTTATTCCTTACTGTGTCACCAACTGTCCAACTGCTAATGCCCAGCGCACGACTGATTTCGGCAAAGGTTTCCCCATTTTCTGAACGCTTCACCACGTCCAATTTCACATCCAATGGGATGACTTTCCATTTCTTTGATGCACGGCCATCAGCAGAATCAGCCTTACGTTTTGGAGCCATATCTTCTCTATTGGATGGCTCCTCCACTGGTTCAATTGGCTCTTCATTTATATCAATTTCCTCACTTTTCACGGAACCATCACACCCATTTCCAAGTCCTTCCTTAACCTCTGCAAAAATAGGAAATAAAGGTGAGAGGAAAATAAAACAAGCATTAATGCTCTGACACAGATAAAAAAAACTAGATACCAAGATTCATGTTATGGTGCAGTTTGAGGATATTACAAATGAAGTTACAGATGAATCTCGAAGATTAATATGTATGGATAACGGGATTGATTGATTGATTACAGCTACTAAAATAGCATCACAACAACTAGGTTATCAATGCCATAATAAATTAAAATAGGAAACTTAAAACAAAATTTGAATATAGTTTCATATGACAAATATCTAAAAACATCTATATATATATATATATATATATATATATATATATATATATATATATATATATATATATATACAGGCAGTCCCCATTACATTCGATGGATGTGCCGTTCTGACACCACGTAAATGCAGAAAATCATCGTAAAACCTTACTTTTAATCCCCTGGGTGTCTTGAAAATTATGTAACCTGCATTTCTATTGAGTTTTTCATTAAAAAATACCCCAAATTTTGACCATTCTGCCATTTTGGAGCAATATTTCTTTTGTCGGATCGGCATCGTAAACCTGGAAAATGCCTTGTAACCTGGGAAATAATTTTTGATGAATATATTTGAAAAGCACCATAAACTTGGAATGTCGTGAGCTGAGCCCACTGTAACCTGGGTACTGCCTGTATAATCATATCTATTCACAGATACTACCTACTGTATACACACACACATACTGCATATGTATACAACGTAAAATCTATTGAGGAGGCCCGCCTCACTTACAAAGATGCACAACTGCTCTATATTACAATCCATCCTAGACCTCTTAACGACCTCTCAATTGTTCCATTTCCTGCTGAATCCCCTTCTGCCAAAATGCTCTCCAAATTCCAGGCAAACCAAAAAACAAGGACCGATCACCTGAATCGCCAGAAGGTTCGAGTAACGGGAACCACGTATCTTGGACCCAAGCCAAAAAAAAAAAAAGAACGAAAGGTATAATAGGAGGAGGTCAGAGGTTAAAGGAGGCAGATTTGGGCAGACCTCTATCAAAAGCAGACTCCGTGCTGCTTGCCGAGCGGCTTACAGCCAGCCCCCTTCCACAGAGATCCTCTCTGTCCTTTGCTGACAGAATCAGTCGCATCAGTGCCAACCATTGATGCCCCTATTAACAAAGATTCCACCTGGCTCTACATTCAAGACTCCTTGTTCTAGGAATTCAGGTATTGTGTGGTACTGTTAAGTTATTTCAGCAATAGCTTCTCTAACTGTACTTCCCACTGCTCATGTCTTCCCTTGCAATCCTCTTAAAGGTCTTAACAAATTGGTGTTAATATCACTTGTGTTAAATTGCTCGTAAGTCTCCCAGTTTGCAGTATATTATATTTTGAATGACTTCTCTCTCAGCCTTCAGCACTCTAAAGTAAATTTTTCCCATTGCTGTAACAACCCAAATTGATCATGTGCATTTTATATATTGCAGAATAGGTGTATGTACTGCTGTGTCACCCTACTGTCCCACGGTGCCTCCCCTTTCATTAATCAACCTTGACAAGATTTCCTCAATCCACTGTGAGGCAAAGTACGAGTAAGATAAGCAGATGACAGATTACTGATTTATTTACAAAACTTTCTCACGGGTCAACAGCTCGTGGGAACCGTAGTGTAGCTCCCGACCTCTTTAACCAGCAAATGGGATAAAGAGTTGGAGGAAAAGAAGCTGGTCTATTGAAATAAGGTCTCTCGCTGCCTGATTGTACGCTGCTGCCTGCGCCCTCGCGAAATTTTAGAATATTTTATAAATACTGTCATATCGGTATTGATTTATTACCCCATTGCAAAATCAAATTATCATAAGGTGAACTATCATAACTCGAGCACTACCTGAATATTTTAACAGTTTTATCACAAAAAGTGCATTTACTCACAAAAAGGAGATGAAAATACAGTAATTAATGAATGTTTCTCAGTGAAAAATACCGTGAATGGGTGGACTTTCAGCAAATAATGCGTATGTATGTTCCATAGAGAAATCAGCGAATAGGTGAGTCCGCAAATCATGAGACCGCGAATATGGGGGTTTCCTGTATACTGTACTCTAAATTCATGTATCATATTATACAAACATCAACATTAACGAATACGCATCTTTTCCATGGATCTTTTAAAATGTTATGCCTTAATTCACTGTATCCAATAACAGTGTATATATTCTTATACTGCTTTTGTGTTATAAATTGCAATCATAGCAATCAATGTTTTGGTTTGGAAATCGTTTAAGCAGTGTTTATTTGGCCGTATTTAATTCAGTTCAGAGTGCTTTTCTTGCTTCTAGTTAGCATAAATGAATCTCTAGATACTTTATTTACATGGGGCGAGGTCATTTTTCGTTATACGAAGTGTTTTTAAGTCGAAATATAACTTAAATATGTCTCGTTATGAAATTAATTTTGCTATTTTTTTTCGTTAATAGGTGAGCTGATGATGTTGGCCGTTTGTGGGCATTCATTTGTGTAAAAAAAATCAAGATTCTGTTCGCTATTTTCACTTGATTTCATCATAACGCGAGCTTTACATGTTTATCATTTTTCAGCGTAAAAATAGCAGTAATGTGTTCTTTCAAACCCAGTAGTTTTGATTAAAATACTTTCTCTCCAATTTTGATTACAGCCAAGTTTCATCTATGTTGCTGATGCATGATAATTTATAGCCATTAGCAGCTTGAACATTGCTTTCTTAGCTTCAGCTACAACTTGTGGCTTAAATTTAGCAATACATTTCTTTGTTGATCTTTTATCCATACAAAATAAGGGTATAACGTAAAAATATGTCAGACCTATTCTACTTAACGTCATTTGTACTATAACCTATGGTAATTATCTATTACCGTAGATGGTTGAAACACAAGCAAAACAGCTGTTGTTATCCGATTCGGTGATATGCATAACAGTTTCTCAGTCAATTGTTTATTGCTGTACACATTTACGTAAGAGCATAACGTTACTAACAAAACTTATATCATTCTAAGAGCATAACGTTACTAACAAAACTTATATCATTCTCTTTTACTTTTTTAACTAGAAGATGGGATAAAGAGATGGAGGAAAAGAAGTTGGTCTATTGTAATTTGGTCTCTCTCGCTGCCTCATTGTACGCTGCTGTCTGTGCCCTCGTGAAATTTAAAAATATTTTATAAATATTGTCGTATCGGTATTAATTGCTTACACCATTGCAAAATTTAATTATCGTACGGTGAATTATCGAAACTCGAGCATTACCTGAGTATTTTAATAGTTTTATCACAAAAAGTGCATTTAGTCAAGAAAATGAGATGAAAATACAGTAATTAGTGAATATTTCTTAGTGAATACAGTAAATGGGGCGGATTTTCAGCGAATATTGCGACATATAATGTATGTTCCATAGAGGAACTGTGAATCATGAGACTAGAGAATATGGGGGATTACTATATATACATATTTTATATATACTGTATATATATATATATATATATATATATATATATATATATATATATATATATATATATATATATATATATATATATATATATACATACAGTATATATATATATAAAGATAAAATCCACGAAGGAAAGGGAAACACTGGAGTGCTGAGAGGCCCTTTGACTGTCTGTCGTCCATTACCTATATTTATCATGTTCCATATTTTTGTGATTCAGTTACATACACACACACACACACACACACACACATATATATATATATATATATATATATATATATATATATATATATATATATATATATATATATATATATATATATATATATATATATATATATATATATATATATAATAATGTCAGTGTAATATATATATATAAAATATACAGGCAATCCTCGAATTATATATCTAACCCAAAACACCTTAGAGAATAGATTTCTTGGAATAAGTCTAGACTCAAAGATAATTTTTAGCGATACAGTCCACAGAAAAAATTTGTGAATTGGTGAAAGTTCCCACGTAAAAGTGAAAGATATGTTCCACAAAAATCTGTGATAAAGTGGGAGAGCGCTGTAGTCCATGGCTGAGTTTGCATGGCCGTGACAATTCCTCATGGCTGGGAGTTCAGCCACGGCTGTCCTCTCCGCTGACGGAATGTTCTCATGATCGGGACCGTTACTCTCAGATGACAACTAGTCCACGGCTGTGTTCATGTGGCCATGACCATTCTCCACGGCCACAAGTTCTGCTATCCTCTCCGTTGACGAACATTCTCATGATCAAGACCGTTCCTCTCAGAAGACAAGTAGTCCAAGGTCACGTTTGTGCGGCCGTGGCCATTCTCCATGGCTGCGAATTCAGCCACAGCTGTCCTCTCCTCTGACGGAATGTTATCATGATAGTAGTCCATGGTTGTGTTTGTGCAGCCGTGACCACTCCACACAAGTCCTGTATGGCTGCCAATTCAGCCATGGTTGTCCTCTCCTTTGATTAGTACTACACACCCTCATTCTTGCAGGTGACACCAATCACCAAGAAGTCCTATGTTGCCATGGGATCAACATGACCGCGTTCGTACGACTGAGACCGTTCATCTTGCAATAGGAGTCCTGCACAGCTGTGAAACCAGTCACAGCCATCCACCCAAGTTGACTCTTCAGTCTCATGGCGGAGGAACCTGCGACAGCCGTCCACCCCAGTCAGTTCTTTGGCCTCACAGCCGCGTAACAAGCCATGGCCATCCCACCCAAGCCAAGTCTTCGGCCTCATGGCTGAGAAACCAGCCATGGTTGTCCTCTCCTGTCAAGTCTGCAGTCTCCAAGTCAGCTTGTTCAGCTTCTAGGCCTGCCTCTCCAGTTCCTTCTACCTTCTGGGGATATACTGTACAGGGAATAGAGGGGACACCACTATCAAGAACAATATATTCCTGAGATATCAGGCGCTGATCGTTCTTATCCTCCCATAGTGAACAAGGATGCAGGGGACACTGCCATTTCAGTTGATACACTGCATTAAGAATCTCGTGGCCAGGATGCAGAAGGTCCTCTCCCTCTCAATGTAGAAAACCAGGAACTTTTGACCATAGATGCTGAAGATGCAGAACTCATTCTGGAGTACAATGAATTAACAGAAGAGACTGTGACTACCCAATCAGATCTTCCTCTGGGTCTTGAAGCCCTTGTAGGACCCAAGAAAGAGACGAAGGCATCGTTGGGGTCGCCATGTTCTGACCATGCTGACTGTGTCCTAGACCAACTCTCTTCAGTCTGACAAATCATTTAGGTTGTCCCCTCCACCTCTTCCATGACATAAACGTTTCTACATTACCCCCAACGTTGCGTTGCAAAAAAAAGCAGGTGGATCCAGACCTAGTTTGTCTCGGCCCTGGTCATTCTTTAGATCAAATCCAGGCGGATGGGTACCTCATTTATGAACCAAGAGTCAGCTTCAATCTGTGGTCAATGAACGACATTGGGCACGATCTCTTCTGCTGCCATGTCTAGTGACAGTGAGGAGAATGCCACCTTTCTTTGACTGTTGCAATCCAGGGGGCAAGACAATTTCATATTTGGCTCACCTAACAGCTAACATGTGGGCTAATTGGATACTGAAAAGAAGAGATGATGCCCTCTCTCAGATCTCCAAGTTTTCTGGCCCTGATTCTACCATGGCACTGACATATGGAACACTCCTTCATTCTTCATCTCTCTTCCCTAAGGACCAAGTCAAGGCTGCGGTGGACAGATGAAGAGCGGATAATAAAGACCATCTGGTCCACCAAGCTGTTAATACATTGGGTCCTTAAATGCCAAGGTAACTCGACTTAGGTCTCTCGCCTTTGCCTAAGAAGCATCAAACCATGATGGGTGCTCATAGGGGACGAGACCCTTCGCTTGCACCTGCAAAGATAACGACTCAGCAGCATCCCTTTCAGCCTCGCTCTTTCAGAGCCAGGAGAGGCGGCAGAGGAAGAGCTAGAGGAGGAAAACACTAAAGGAGGTGACCCTCCCCACTTGCTGCCGTTGGTGGGGGGGGGGGGGTTGCCTGGCGAGCCACAGGGCAACTTGGCAACAGCATGGAGCAGAAGCATGGGTAGTAGATGTTCTACAGGTGGGATATCTACTCCCCTTCAAGTTTCCCTTCCTTTCTCCAACTACCCACTCCATCTCAGAACTTACGTTCAGGGCTCACCAAAGGATATGACTCTCCGAGAAGAAGTGAAGGTAATGATGGAAAAAGCTGTGGAAGTCGTGAAGGATCAATCCCCAGGTTTCTACAACTGGATCTTTCTGGTAGAGAAGGCGTCAGGGGCTTGTAGATCAATCAGACACCTGTCTTACCTGAACCTTTTCATCAGAAAGACTTGGTTCAAGATGGAAACGCCTTGCACAGTTCTAGCAGCCATCAGGAAGTCTGACTTCAAGCTGACGATAGACCTGAAGGATGCATACTTCCAGATTCTGATCCAACAGTCATCTCAAAGTTCCTTTGCTTCATTCTGGGAGAGAGTTTATCAGTGCAAGGTGCTTTGCTTCGGCCTCTCTACTGGCCCACAAGTGTTCATGAGAGTGTTCAACCTAGTTTCGATCTGGGCTCATTCACACGGGATACGCACCTTAAGATACCACGACGACTGGCTGGTCTAGGTGAGTTCTCGGGCAAAGTTGATCCAGGACAGAGACAGTCTTCTTCAATTTTGCCCCAGCTTGGGGATATTGATAAATTTGGAGAAGTCAACCTCACGTCCAGCCAAATAACTGTACCTGGGCATGCTAATACTGTACAGGCAGTCCCCGGTTAACAGTGGACTCAGTTAATGTTGTTTCAGTTTTACAGTGCTTGGCTAACGCCGCTGTCAGCATCGTGAACGCCATTTATTACCATAAAATTACTGTGATGTTCCAGTTAACAGCAATTTTCAGTTAGCGGCGCTCAGTCGAGAACGGAACCCCGCTGCTAACCAAGGACTGCCTTTGACACAGCAGCAGTGAGGATCTTTCCATCAAGTCCATGCATCGACAAGCTCAAGACCATTGTGGAGTCCTTCCTTTCCAGACAAAAACAGCCAGCACGTCAGCGGCAGATAGTTCTAGGTCACCTGTCGTCCTTGGAGAAGCTTGTTCCCCACAGACATCCCCTCCTTCGATCCCTTATATGGAGATTGAAAGAGTTTTGGTCCCCAGCAAAGGATTCTCCCTTCTTCAAGTTCCTCTCTCAAAGGACTTGACATGGTGGCTGGATGACAGGAACCGAACCATAGGAGTGCCCCTTCACACTCCCCCTCCAGAGATTCTTCTGTTCTCAGACATCTCAAATGAGGGTGGGGGGGGCACATAAGGAAGATCTGACCTTGGGTGTGTGGGATCACCTAGACAAATGTCTTCACATCAAAGTCTTGGAAATGAAGGTGGCTTTCTTAACCCTTCAAGAATTTCAGGATCAGATGATGGGACATTCCGTGGTTTTAATGTCTGGAAATACCATGGTGGTGACATATATCAACAAGCAGGGGGACCAGTCTCCCGTCAACTTTACAAATTGACAGTACAACTGCACCAGTGGGCAGTGATTCACTCAATAGATCTTTCAGCCAGATACATTCCAGGCACGGGCAATGAAGTGGCGGACAAGCCGAGTCATCAGGGTCGAAGTTGTTCTATCTGTGGGGAAGGCCAACGATGGATCTGTTTGCGACTCAAGAAACTGGAGGTGTTTTGTTTAAGTCGTTCAGCACAGAACTTCAGAATGACCCTGGTGGCTCCCTTGAGGCCACATGCCGAGTGGTATCCCGACCTGCTGGCCCTGCTGACCGAGACGCCGAGAGATTCCTCCCTGGCACAAACCCCTTTGCCAACTGCACATAGAGAGATTTCACAAGTCTGTAGGGTCCCTATCTCTTCACGGTTGGAGACTATCCAGTAATCTCCTGCAAGTGAGAGGCTTTTCTTGCAGAGCAGCAACACAGATGTCTGGCTATCTCAGGAAATCTTCTACAGCCATGTACCAGGGGAAATGGGCTGTCTACTGTGACTGGTGTTGTCAATGGAGTTTTTCTCTGATTGGAACTTCTATTTAACAAGAAGCTGCCTTCCTCATATTCTCATATAGGGAGGAACTACTTTCTGTGTCAGCCCCATTAAGGGCTGCAGGGTTGCTCTAGGAATAGTTCTACCCCTATAAGGGATAGACCTTTCCTCCTCTTGGGAGATTTCCATGCTTCTCAGAAGTTTTGAGCAGTCCTGTCCCCCAAGAGAACTTAAGCCTCCTAAATGGGATTTGACCATGGTCCTTAGCAGCCTCATTTGTGTGCCATATGAACTTTACAATGTTCATCAGACAGAGATTTGACCCTCAAGACTGTATTCTTACTGACCTTGGCCTCAACAAAAAAAAGTAGGGGAAATTCATGGCCTCTCTTTTGATGTTAAACACTGATGGGGTTGGGGTTCAGTAGCCTTCGAATTTGTCCCAGAATTCGTAGCTAAGACTCAGAATCCTTCAGTTTCCGATGAAAGATTCGAGTCCTTTGCAATCCCCTCACTGAGTGACTCAATAATGATCCGGATGAGTTACTGTTATGTCCTGTTAGGGTATTGTGAAACTACCTAAAAAAGACTTTTTGTTAATACAGGGCAGAACAAGACAGAAGTGTCCAAGAACACCATCTCCTTTCGGATAGGTGAAATAATTAGACGAGCATACAGTACTTCTTCGAATGCGGATACCAATACAGTGCATACAAGAGCTCATGATATTAGGGGCTATGGCCCTTCTATTGCATTCAGGTACTGAAGGCTGGTATGTGGGTTCATCATACAACCTTCACCTCCTCCTACCTATGGGACATTATGGGACGTTGCCCATATGTCCTTGGATACCTTGGGTCTGGTGGCTGCTCAGCAAGTTTGTGTAGTTCATTCAGTGCCCCTAGCAGGACAGGTTGTCTCTAACCTAAGATGTTGGCTGTGAAAGCAAGAGTGAATGTGGTGACTGGCCTCCTTCCTTTTTCTCCTCTTCCAGTGGACAGGAGAGATTTGAGCCATCATTAGCTGGAACTGACTAGATACCAGTGAGTGAGCACCCATTCTATTTTCTATATTATATAACTGATGCATCACGGCATATCCAAGGGACAGAGAGGCGAGGCTCTCCCTACTCTCTCTCCCCCCATTGGCTAATGTACTCCTGCCACAAACCTTGTTCTATTTTTAAACTGGAATCCAGCTGCGCTTGAGATTTATTCCTTATGTAAAGACCTCAGGTTTGTTACTTATGAAAGACACTGATTAAAAATTTGTCATATTAACAACAAACAACACTACAGTTTAATTATATACAACACTGAATGCACGGTACTGAACTGTACACAAAATAAAACCAAACTGCTGCACTGTATATTGTACATAAAATGTATAAGAAAATTAACATTGAAACTCTCTCTCTCTTTCTCTCCCTAGACTTTAATATCTCTTTTATATAGAATAACCCACAAGAAGAAAATGGCAACCAAATGCAAAGCAACATGCTGCCTATGTGTACATAGACACACGCACACATAAATGTGCATACTGTACTGTATACATATGCTGATTTAATAATGAACAAGTAACTACCACTTTGTACTGCATTTTGGTACCTCCACATTACAAATAATAATCAAAATCGCATTCAAATGTGTGCGAATGCTTGCAGGGCTTTTCAAAGATGTATTACAGCAATACAGTACAAAAATTTAAGGAATCTTTACACCATCCATAACAAATTATAAACTGCTAGATTCAGGCTATCGTAAATCCTTGTTTGAAACCTTTGGTAAATGTGCACCACTACATATTTTCACTGATATGTATATTTATTCAATCCCATCAAATTATATTAATTTTATCATGTTCTGTATACTAAGTTACTACTTTAAGTATGTGAATCTTACAGAAACAAAGTGCCACATACCAAGTTCTAGAGAGAGAGAGAGAGAGAGAGAGAGAGAGAGAGAGAGAGAGAGAGAGAGAGAGAGAGAGAGAGAGAGAGAGAGAGGCTCACTATTTTTTTTTTCAAGTTACTCATTGTATACACTATATTTTGATACATACAGTATATGGGAAAAAGGTAGATATGTAATACCCTTTTGAATCACATTTTCAGTTTGAAGTGATTTAGCGTTTACAGTTGTGCAGTACCGACAAGGTAGAGGGAATATGGGTTCATAAATGTTTGTATACCACACCAAGCGATAAACAAAATGATAAAGTGTCACTAATTCTTTTAGCCAAAAACAGTGTTGCCAACTATCAGAGAGCAGTTTTTAAAAATTCTTATGAACTGTGCATATATTGTATATATATTATGGTGCTGGGCCCTCTGGGTAGTATCAAGTTTCAGAAACTGTGAAAAATCATAATCCACATTTTAAAAAATGTATAACTGCTTTTGCACTTACCAGACATATCTTCGATAGGTGCATCTTCATAATCCATTTTGTAGTATTTATCTTCAGCTTCTTGGACTGCAGTGTTGTCTCTGGCATGCTGCCTGTGGCTTGAGTCAAAATCCTTTTCTCCCAAAGACTTTACATCTTTACTTGGTAATGAGTAAGAGCTCAACCCTTTCTGAGAGAGTTCATCCTCCCTTCGAAGTGAATTTCCCCTCCAGTTCTGAATGATGCTCTGGCTCTAGCCCAAGGGCCCCTTCTGGTTCCAACTCTGCACCTGGCTTGTTGTCACGCTCTGCCGTGCACTTAAACTCATCTTCAGGATCTAGCTCATGCACTGCATCAGGATCTTCCTCATCATGGTCGACTCCAGCTCACTGTCTCCGGTATCTTTTGAAAAACAAAGAGAAAATAGGCAAAAGTTCATGAGCACAAAAGATGCTGTTATTCAGGGTGTCAATTACGATACACAACCAAGGAAACAAATACAAATTACCTAACTTTTTTCATGGAAAAGGTAAAGTCTGGAACCAGAAGAGGAGGAAACACTAAACTCTCAGTGGTCTACAAGAGAAGTAAGGCACACATTACCCGAGCAATTTTTCAAAATTTAATGCCTATTCACAAAAATATCAAATTTGAAAAGTAATCTGTACAAGCCCGGAGTTCTTTACATTAGGGATACGCTTGCTTGCGAGCTGGAACAGGTGTTAAAAACTTACTGAAAAGTTATTTAATTATCAAGGGGTAGGGGGAAGCCCTGCCCACCTGTAGGTCTGTACTCCTCTTTACCTTTCAGTCTGGGTGCCAGATGCTATGTAAAGAGCTCCAGGTTTGGATGTTGGGAAAAATACAAATTACTATTAAAAATGACAAATATTTAAAGTAATTTTTATTTTTCCTAACATAAACCCCTGAGGTCTTTACATATAGGAATTAACTTTCAGTGCAAGATGGAACTGGCCGTTCAACTTTAAAAACAAGGTGCATATGGCAATTGCTACTGATGGTAGGGGAGGAATCCTCGCCCACCCAGTCGGTACACATTCACTTCTATGCACTTTACCTTCTAGCCCAGGTAACAGAATGAGGGGTGGTAAGAGATGGGCCCTTAATGTAAAGACCTCAGGTTTGTATGTTAGGAAAAATACAAATTACTTAAAAAATCTGCCATTTGTTCCTACACAACTACAAACCCTCCCTTTTGGAGGGAGGATTCCGTGTAAATCTCTGAATTGACTGGTAGTTCGGCTCATCTGGGTACTCTCTTCCTGGTCATGAAAGAGCAAAGGAAGGAGACCATATCTCTGATCCGTATTGAACAAGAGAGATGTTCAATCGTCAGACTTCTGGGCATTTAAAATTAAAGGAAGGCAGCATCCTTGATTTGAAAAGGTTTGGATGAACCAACAGTGTCGGAAACTATAAAATTAAGAATATCCACCAACTGGTTTGCTCATAGTCAGTCCCTCTCTCCCCTTGCTGGACAGTATGAAGGATTTGCATCTACTAATCTGAATATCATAATTTTTGAAAGTAAATTGTATTTTTCCTAACTATACAAACCTGAGGTCCTTTACATTAGGAATTGCTTTCAGCGTAGGCTGGAAACGGCCGTTAAACTCTTGAGCAAGGTGGTTAGGCAGTAACTACCGCCAGGTAGGTGGGAATACCCGCATGCCCGGATGTAAACATTCCAGTTTGCCTTTCGGTCCAGTTTCAGATTGACATGTAAAGGACCTCAAGTTTGTATAGTTAGAAAATATACAATTTACTTTCAAAAACTGTGATTTGTTCTGACACGATATACAAACCATCAGTCCTTTACATTAGGAAGACTCACTGGTTGGAGGGAGGAATCTGAGTGAGTCTCCTGAACTGACTGAGTTCTGCACGCCTGGGCTGCTCCTCCTGGTTGAAAGAGCAAGGAGTACCATGCCTCTGACATATGATCGGAGTGTAGAACTGCAAGATCAAATGTCAGATACTGGACCTTTTCACAAGCGAGGAAACATAACTCCTACAAAATAGCTGGAAGGATCCAGAGTCGGAGGCAGTACGGAAAAGCCGAGATAGGGTTCCCTTATTGCCAGTCTCTCCTTCCTCCCCTTGCTACAGGAAGGAGTGGAATTGCTTCTATGATTCTATAAGAAAAATAGAAAGGGTGCTGGATGTGGAGTCTTTTATTAGATTTCTCTTATAAATTCTTTCCCATAAAGGACACCCACGAGAATTACTTGTTCGGTCACAGTTGGGACGTGATGTCACTTTCAAATCGTAACTTGCCTATGAGGGCTGCTATCCTCTGCCCTGCCATTTTACATTTGGATTCGGTTCTATGGCTTGCATTGTTGTGGTTGAGATTGAATGGTGGGCTTCTTGTGACTTTAGTAACAATACATGGCACATGATTTACTGCCCTCCAGGTCAGATTAGGTTGGGTCTTGATCTGCTTGTCGTCTCAGTGTTCTGTGCTTGTTGTGGTCGAGGCCTACCTAACCTCACCACCCTTCAATTTTCCAATCTTCTTCGCTTAGGTTAAGTTCCTTTGTGAAAACCTCACTGCACCTCTCTTCACCTAGCATAAGGTCTTCTACTGGTAAATTTTTAGAAAGAGGAACCAGCCCAAAATGACATGAAAATATGTTTTTCATGATTTTGATGTGTTTTGCCACCTTCCAAATTAACGGTTTTCGACTTTATCGGAGCACCTATGATTTCCGGCCCACTCGATGACCGAAATCGCGAAGAACACCAAAACCAACATGTTGTCTGTTTATGTGTGCTGTCAGTAGGCCGTGGCGGCTCATCCGTGATATTTAAAGATTCTTGGCAAGCACGACATGTTGGTTTTGGTGTTCTTCCATTGATTTCGGTCGGCGGTGAATGGGCCCAGGAAACTGTAGGTGCCTGAGTAAAGTCTAAAACCTTACGGAGGAAAGGAAGGGTGATATTTAGTAAAACACATCAAAAATCTTAGGAAAAACATATTTTCATGTCATTTTGGCCAGTCCCTCTAAAATAATACCTTCTACTCATTTCACCTCCTCCTGAGGTTCTGGTAGTGAATATTACTTTTTCCTTCCTTCCCTCTTGCCTGGTCCTGAGCTTCTCTAACTTCTTGAATGGTTTCCCTAGTGATGCTGCTGCTGTTGAGAATCTTTTCTCTAACTTCTTCGGCAAGGGTCTCTTTGACGGCCTTAATTGTTGCTTCTACTTGTTCTAGCTTACTGTTAAGAGTCAGATTCTCCTCCTCGAGTTCCTATTCTCCCTATCTGGCTGGTCATGACTCTTTCTACACCCTACACGATACCAATTATTTAATCTACCACAAAGGTATTTCATGTTGATTTCAGGAAACTTTACTTTATTTCAATAGTCATAGAATCTATTTCATGGCAATCGTTTATGCATTCGGAGGGATGACAAATTAAAGGTACAGTACGATAGGCTATATGAGTCATACAGGATATAATTTGTTGATAATTTTCTTAAGGGCAAAGAAAACTGCGTTGACGAACTGCAACGACCCTGGCTCAGGACGCTGAAGGTTCATATTAGCCTGGTGTAGGCACAACCAAGTGTCAAGGTTCAAAAGGGAACAATGAAACCGATTTCTTCCCACCTGTCAAATGTCGAATTCTCTGGTTGAACACACAAGTGATATAGACCGTTAGTTCACATAATGATGGCCGCAGAAATCTGATAGGACAAATTCATTCGTTCGGTTCTATACTGAGTGACATACGGAGTGACATTCGGGTGTTATCACTACACAGCAGCGCGTGGGACTAAAGTTTTGTTTACAGTCGACCCAACCTGGACTGAGATTACAGTGTTGCCAACTCGATTTGACAGTAAAGCGCTAAAAGTGGATCGCAAAGGTACTAAAAAGGCGCTAGACTTTCTAATTAATGCACTAAAAAAGCGCCAAATAAGAAATAAACAGTAATTAATAAAGCTTATGCTGTACTTACGTGTACTGATCATCATTAAAAATTATATGCGTGCTTCTGCTAAATTTAAAGTCTTCTAACATTCAATAAAGTTTCATCTGCATCTTCATTTCGCATGGCTTCTCTGAGACTTCAATTTTCTTGACAACATCACTCTGGACTCACGTTGTGCATAACATTGCCCGCGCCTCTTCAATCCATCTTTAATGGCAAGAATACTATTTAATGTTGAAAACCTCTTTCCTTAAAAAGCGCTAAAAAAAAAAAAAGCGCCAGCGACAAACGAAAATTTTTGGGAGCCGAAATAATTGAAAGCGCGCCAAATCTAGCGCGAAAAGCGCTAAATTAGCAACACTATCCAGGCAGATCTTCTTCTTCCCAGCTTGTTCCCATTTTTATATGGGGTCGCCGTTTTGGATGAGCCGTTTCCATCTATTTCTATCCCAGTTTCTGCCTCATCAGTTCCCTTCTCACGCAGGTCTCCCCTCACAGTCCTTCCATCTCTTTCTTGGTCTCCTCTTCTTCTTCCCTGGACCTCCACCTCCGCAGTCTGCCCCTACCAGCGTGGTCCTCATCTCTCCTCAACAGGTCCATACCATCTCAGTCTCCCCTCCCTGCACTTTGATATTTCCACCACCCTTAGTCGACTCTAATGTAATCATTTCGGATCTTATCTCTCTCGTCACCCCAGCCATCCACCTAAGCATTCTCATTTCTGCCACATCCATCTTCTTCTCCTCTGTCTTTCTCAAGCTTGCTGTTTCCGTGCCGTACATCATTGCTGTTCTTGCCACCGTCTTATGATATTTTCCTTTTAACCTCAGCGGTACTCTTTTGTCACAAAGAACTCCGGAGGTCGCTCCCCAGTTGTTCCAGCCTGCCTGTAGGCTACCCGATGTTTTACTTCTTCTTCCATACGTCCTCCAGCATTGACAAAGGATCCCAAATACTTAAAATTTTCAACTCTCTTTATTGGTTCTCCCCCAAGCTGAATAATGCAGATGATCAGCTAAAACATGACCGTGAACGAAAGGCATTGCACACCTGTGTTGCTGATGCACTCGAACGAACGTGGGTTGTCACCTTTCTAGATGCATGCAGAAGTGCTATCATTGCTTTTCGCCCGATGGAATTGAACAAGTTGGTGATCGGATGAGAATCGGTGCTTCAACGTGATATGGCCGTAGGACATCTCGTTCTATTGCAACGGACGTGAATCTCTACACGGCCTTGAAGGGCTAACATCATGTCCACGGCTGTTTGAACCTGATCGGCGATCACGTTCGAAGACAGTCGAATCCGATCGGTAATCAAGGTTTCTCCTAGGAGATTGCCGTTTGGAGAGACGGTGGGATGATGGAGGATGTGAATGATAAGTCCGACCTATTAACCCTTCAGAGCCGGGCTAAAAAACCATATGCAGCACCCCTGACCGGACAAACTTTGAGGTCAGCAAAATAAAAAAAAAAAATCACATTAATGGAAAGAGAATGACATGTACATGCAAAATGTAAAAAAAAAAAAAAATTCTGTACTCGCCGCAGCAAGTTGAAAGTTAATACTGTACTTGGGCTAGCGGTAACCGCGGGGCTAGGCAGAGTTTGTCTCGTTGTGCGGCCCTCTTCTACGATGACAAGCCCAAAAACAACATTGTTGTTAGCTCTCTCTCTCTTTCAGCATCGAGTGAATAAAATTTTCCAGTAATTGATACGTAAATTACAAAATTATTTTAGCAAAAATTAAATTCTCACTTGCCCGTGAGTGTAAATTCCCCAGCAAATGTCATATACCCAAAGCTGGTAAACATGTTTTCGTCTCTTTGTCAGCTGACCACCCACGATTAGACCCGTAAAATTTTACAAATGAGATACAGATAAGAAATAAATAATTCACCTGTAATTGTAAAAATCTAGCTAACTGATACGTGAATGACAAAATTTTTCCTGTACAGTATAGGTAAATTACAAAATTATTTTAGTAAAATAAAATTCTCACTTGCCGCGAGTGTAAATTCGCCAGCAAATGTCCCAGTAATACATGTTTTGGTCTTCCCCTGCCCCCTGACCATCACACGTGCTCTCCCTGATTTCTTCCTAAGAATTTGTATTCGGAAACAAGTGTAATCTCTCTCTCACATCTCTCATAGAAAAAATGTTACATGACAACACTCACTCGCATCATGCGACAGTGGCTTGTGGAAGGGAAACCCTTTTTGATTTCGCCGTTCGCTTTCGAGCTACAAACACGGAATTCATTGTTGGCTCTAAAGCTTTTTACACGCAGGGGTGGTTTCAGGTCACCCTCTATATAAAGTTCACTGGATTACAACATTGTTTCCACTGTGATTACAATAACCCACTATGACACTGCAGTTGTAAAGTCCCCGCCCTTCACAATCTACACGGACCAACAGCCGCTGGTCCATGCCTTCACCAAGCAGGGGGACGCATGGTCTTCCAGGCAGCAGCGACACCTCGCGGCCATCGCAGAGTTCACCTGCTCAATCAAATACCTCCCCGGCAGGAAGAACCCTGTAGCAGATGCCCTCTCCGGGATCGAGCTCAGTGCGGTGCAGCTCGGGATCAACTACAGGGACCTCGCCCGGGAACAGGCTGCCGACCCGGAGACTCCAGCCTACCACACCGCCATCACGTCCCTGAAGTGGAGGGACGTGGCCCTCACCTCCGAGGGACCAAAACTCCTCTGCGACGTCAGCACCGGCCAGCTTTGCCCCCTAGTGCCCGCCTCCCGCCGCCGTCAGGTATTCGACGTCATCCACGGGCACCACACCTCCGACAGGACGACGGACAAGCTGCTGACAGAGAAGTTTGTCTGGCACGGAATGCGGAAGGACGCGAGGACTTGGGCGAGACAGTGTCTTCGGTGCCAAACCAGCAAGGTAGGTCGGTAAAGTCCCCGTTAAGCGGGTCTTCTATGATGGCGACCCGTTTTCTATGCTGCTCCTAGAATAACGGGTCACGCAGGATCAGCCATACCCACTCATTTAAACTAATTTATGTAAATGTTTACCTGTTACTAACTTGTACGGCATATGTTTCTTTTGCTCGTATCAGAATGTCGTCAACTTCATTATTGTCCATTTTTGCAGCTTAGAGTATATTTATTCATTGTCAAATGTTATTGACCTCAGGTCACCCTGGTTCTCACTGTGTTCCTCCGAACCCCGTTCCCGACCATGGCCCACAAAACCAATCGTTTTCGTCTGCCAAGGGATAACCTGGTACACCAGTATCATGCTGAATGGGAATCAGTTCACCAGCCCCAGCGACAGCTGCCCATTCCCGATTTAGACATCAATGTTTATTGCCAAGTAGTGTCTGATGATGAAGAGTCATCGACAGAGACAGCCTCTCTCCCATTGGAAATCCCCGTACCGTCCCGGCCCCCGAGTGCTGCCGACACTGAGTTTCCAGAGCCACCCTCAACAGTCAACGACCCACTGTGATCGTCCCCTTCTGTTGAGGAGCCAGAGATTGACGCTGAAAAATGGACAACTGTGCGAAACACAAGAAAGCCAAGAGGAGGATGCTTCACCTGAAGGAAGATGCCCCCCTCCCAACCCCTTCTCCTGCAACCAATCCCCTGCCACCTCTTCCAAAATACCGAGTGCATCAACCAAGGAGAGCTGACTGCCTATGCAACAGTAGCTGAACTAGAAAAGAGCAACCCACAGCTGAAGATCTCGGTGAAACCCAACCTGAATTCTGACATGATCATCACACCGAAGACGAAGGAAATGGCCGACTTCCTAAGAGAAAACACCGAACTCCAACTACTGGATCCATCAGAGAGAATTAGGAAGGCGATCATATCCAAGTATCCAACTGCCCTGCCTTTGGATCCCATTCTACAGCTACAGAACGTGCTAGCAGCCCAGAGATGCATTGGGAAGTCTGGAAATCCCATGAGAAAAGTCGTTGCCACCTTCCAAGGAGACATTCCAGCCCAAATTTTCCTTGGAGTATGGGGATCCTTCCCCACAGAGACTTTCACGCCTGAGCCTCTACGATGCTACAAGTGCCATAGATTTGGACACCACAGCAGCCGC
Source organism: Macrobrachium rosenbergii (assembly GCF_040412425.1). Lineage (NCBI taxonomy): Eukaryota > Metazoa > Arthropoda > Malacostraca > Decapoda > Palaemonidae > Macrobrachium > Macrobrachium rosenbergii. The sequence continues at coordinate 24,008,550 of NC_089753.1, read as the reverse complement.
TACACAGCAAAGGAGAGATGCGGTATATGCAGCAAATCCCACCCTACAAAGCAGTGCCTTGACGCCTACAAGAGGGGAGAGACAGTGGAAAGCAAGTGCCCAAACTGTTCCCTTAAACACCATGCTTGGAACAAGCGTTGCAGAGCCAAACTTGAGAAACTTGCAAAGATGAAGGGCATCCCTCCCCCTCCGAGACCATCAAGATCTACTCCAGAACCCAAGCAGCGAACAGAGATGACCAAAACAGAATCACACCAACTACCACAGCAGCATTCACCACCCAGACCGCGGAAGCAGCGGCAGACTCCGAGAAGAAAAGTAGATTACACACCAATGCCACGTAAAACAGTCCCAGCCCCTTTCCTTCCTTCTAATCCAAACCTCCCTCCACCTCCCAAACCTGATCTCCCTTCCTCTGCCCAGTCCTTACACCCTTCTTCCTCCTCCAAAGTTTCAGCCAGTGCCACAACAAGCAGTGACAGTTCATCACTCTCACTATTGAAGGACTCATCACTCTCTTCGAGCAACTGATAGGAAAGTCTGTTGATAGAGACACTGCTGAAATGTATCCAACCTCACCTCATCCAAACCTCCCAGCCCAAAGCAGCTGCTGTTCACTTTGAGTAAAAGCTGCCCCTCCAAATCTCACAACAAAAGACTATAATTTTCCTGAGTAAGTGAAATCTTTGGAGCATACTCCTTAGAGTTTCAGCTTTTTTTTTCGATCTGCAGTTTTTCAAATTTCCTTCCTGGTCCTCTACAAGACAGCCAGGAATCTCTGCTGTAGAAATTTTTCTCCTACTGATGGGCACCGTAAAGTTTAATAGGGTTTGTAACCCTGCCTGTCCTTTTCTTCCTTTCTCTTTATAACCATCCTTCTCACCTCGTTACACAAACTATCCACAGTTACGGGCTGCTCTGGGAGCAAGAGCCCGTGCCAGTGTGCTGCTGGCTGAATCTAAATCCATCCATCCATCCAGCAAGAGCCCGTGCCAGCACAAGGCTGGCTTAATCTTAAACAACAATCAATAAATCAGCAGTAACTTTCTCCTGCTCGTTTCTTTAGCACCTCTTGAACAGTCATCCAATGAACTGGAACTGTTTGTTGCCTGGCAGGGCTTGCAAGCCTATGTAAATAAATTTTTCTGTGACCTAAACTCTTAACTGCCCAAACACTGTCTTTTTACATTTTCCTTCTTCAAAATCATTCGACCATTCCCCTAATCCAAAATACCTTAATTCTTTTATCTATCTCCTCCTCTTTATAAGGCAATGATATGTGAAAAAAGGATGTAAACCAAGGGCCCATGCTCGATTATTTTTCAGATATACGCCTAGTGCGACCTAATTCGGTCAACAAAGGACAGAGAGGATCACTCTTGGTGGCCAGCAGAATGGCATCCAGTATGTCTGCCCAACAACTACCTCTTTTGACATCTGACCTCAAGGCACTGACAAAAGGCAATAATGGAATGTATGTGATTTCCCGATACTTCAGTAAAAAGTTCATACCTGAAGAGGAATGCCTAGCCACGTAAAGTTTGACCCATTCACTTTTTATTTATTTTTTTTTATTACATTACAAAAACAAAAAATATATGAAGGTAAAAAATAACCTCTAGACAAAAAATATATTTATTTATAAAACATGCATAGAAAAATACAAGAACAATAACCAATTTTTTTTGCAAATAATAAACAGGCTTCATATAAAAAAAAAAAAATATTTACAATAACAATGGATAGAAAACAGACAAACCAAGTCTTTTTGCAAATAATAAACAGGCTTCATATACAAAAAATTATTTATTTACATATAAAAATGCATAGAAAACTTACAGAAAAACCAAGTCTTTTTGCAAATCACAAAATAATTAATTTATTTATTTGTTGCAAATCACAAATAGGCTTCATACAAAAATATTTATTTATAAATTCAAGAACTATATAAATAACAATGAAACCCTCAGCCACTCACACATCCTCTCTCTCTCTCTCTCTCTCTATCAGCAACTGGTAAACATGTTTTGTCTTTCTCCTCTTTGTATGCTGACCACCCACGAGTTCTACCTCTCCCTCTTTAGACCCATAAAATTTTACAATTGAGATACACAGACAATTGTAAAAATCTAGCTACTGATACGTGAATGAAAAAATTTTTCCCATACAGTAAACCCCTGTATTCGCGGGGATGAGTACCACACACCCCCAGCGAATAGCTAAAATCCGCAAATACTGAAAATCCCTCTAAAAAAAATTTAGAACTGCCTATTTAGATAGTTCAAAAAAAAAAAAAAACTAAAAATGCTTAAACCCGAGTATTTTAATAGTTTTATCACAAAAAGTGCATTTAGTGATGAAAATGATATGAAAATACAGTAATTTTAGTGAATACTTCCCAAGTGAAAAATACTGCGAATAGGCGAATTTTCCGCGAATAATGTGTACATAAGTTCCATAGAGAAATCCGCGAATTGGCGAGTCCACAAATCTTGAGAACGCAAATATGGGGGGTTTACTGTATACATAAATTACAAAATTATTTTAGTAAAATAAAATTCTCACTTGCCTGTGCATTGTAAAATTCCCCCGCAAATATCCAAGTAAGACATGATTTGATCTTCTCCTCTTTGTTCCCTGACTGACCTCTCACGAGGGAAAATTTTCTCTCTCGTATCAGCATAATTTTACCAACTGGTAAACATATTTCCGTCTTTCTCATCTTTGTTTGCTGACCACCCAAGTTCTCCTATATATTTCCCCATAAACTTATATGTAAAATATTTTCATAATTTGCAGAGATAAATTCCCCAGGTGCGAGAGAGATTCTCTCTCTCTCTCTCTCACAGTATCTGGTTAAATGAAACTCTAATACACCCGTAACTGTAAAACTCTAGCTACTGGTACGAATGACAAAATTATTTTAGTAAAAATAAATAAGGGAAAAGTTTTCTCTCTCGTATTCAGCTTATTTGAAGAAATAAATTCCCCAAGTGCGAAAGTGATTTTCTCTCTCTCTCTTTCAGTGTCTAATACTTGACAAAGCTATGGTACTGTGTAAAGCAGTCCAAGCATAAGGCCACCTGACAGGCTAGGCACCAGGTTGAGACTTTCTTATTCTTGACCTGCTCACGCTTCTTGGTATTTACTCACACGTAGCACAGCCTCTGTCCTTTGGCATGTGACTGTGTTGGTGACACAGCAGCATGGCAGTGCCTTTTGCACCACTGCTGGGGTGCAATGCGTTTAATCTGCATTGCTGATACCCTTCTTCCGTGCCTCTCCGGTTGATACATGCCGTACTTGTTGACTACAGTAGTTGCTTGCAGTCTCAGAGAGAAGTCCTACAAGGACATGGACTTGCTAGTTCTGCGCTTATATAAATTATAAGCACTCAGCATGCAAATGTCGATGAGGTGTAGCAATGCTTTTTTTATACCACTTGTGTGTTTTTCTTACACACCCAACCGTACCAATCTGCATGTCTGAGTTGTCGACAAGACACATATTCTTTACGTAGTCCACTATGACATCCGGTTTCATTACCGGGTCCCCCGTTCGATGTTCACGTCTCCTGTGGGTGCTAGCATGCCAGTGTGTATTGTTGTCAGTAGGGCAAATTCTTTCCTATCCTTCCATTTGATGGCAAGGTGATGCCCTTTCTTTCTAAACACCATGTCTCCTCTGTTCGTATCTAGTTTTACAATCGCAGATAACACATATCTTTATACCGAACAGGTACCTCTTTGACTGAATATATTGCCTGAAAATAAGGCACCCCTTGAACAAAAAAAGACTTTCATCAATTACAAGCTTTTGAAAAGGATGATAATACAGTCGACCCTTGTTAAGCCTGATCTCATTAACCCGGACATCGGATAAGACAGACAACGAAGAGGGTTAGCTGATTTAAAATACGTAATGTTCGACCATGATTTAAGATAGTTACGGTTCCTCCGCTTGTCATGTACCGTTTTCCTTTTTATTTACCAAAGGTAAATAAAAAACTTTTATTTACCTATGCTGAAAGTAATTCCTAATGTAAACCTAATGTAAAGGACCGACGGTTTGTATATCGTGTTGGAACAAATATAGTTTCAAGATGTATATCCCCAACAAGCCTGCAAAGTAAGTATTATGGAATTTCATTATGTTATACAATGTAACTTATGAACTTTGATTTTTTTCCTATTAACTCATCTTTTTTTTCATATACTTTTGGGTCATTCCAGTACATATTTGTTATTAATTGTACCTTATTATTCATTATGAAGTTTATTTTCCATCTCAAATACTTAGCTGTTATTCCAGTATATATTCACTTGTTATTAGACATTGTAAACTTGATTTTTATATACATTTACTTACCTGACTACTAAAAATAAATATTTAATGTGCAGAATTATTTATATCTTAAATTATTTTAGACTTTTATGCTAAATAGCCTTATACAGATATGGCATGAAGATTGTGATGATGTGCAATGCTGATACACATTTTATGTGTAATGCAATTCCTTACCTGGGGAAGGGTACTGTTGACCTTGCCCGTAGCAAGACTCATGGGGAGTACTACCTGGCGGAGTCGACTGCCCCATTTTCATGCTAAGGAAGAGTTATAACAAATGACAATTGGTTTAGCACCCTAGGAGGAGAGAAGCATTGAAGAGGAAAGTTCTTGACTTTGTCGGCACCATCGAGGACAAGCCTTACCTCCCAAAGCCACTGTCTGAGATGTGGATTAATGGTGGAGAGTCAGTGGCCATGTTCCATTAAGAGAAGAACATAACTCTTGTTTGTCACCAGGCCAGTAGGACGAAGAAAGTGCAACTCATCACCACCATCCACCATAACCCCACAGTTACTGAGAAGTTCAAAACAGATATTTAGATGTTTTATAATGCTTCCAAGGGAGGCGTACATACTTTTGACCAGCAGTGCGCCAAGACATTTCAACCTTTCTTACAGTAAAATGTTTACATCACACATCAAGTGCAGACAAAAGGGGGATGGACTATGACAAGGAAGGACTTTGGCATGGAGCTGGCTGATGAGCTGACTAGACAGTGGTCTCTTTCTAAGCTACACTCCAAAACCTTACCATGGGGACTCGGGTATCTGATTTGCTCTGTCTATAAACTAAAGGCAGACACTGACCCTGTAAGCTATGAATTTGAAGAAGTTGCAGGGCCCAAGAAGAGGAACCAGTGTTACCTGTGTCCACAGGCCTCAAACGAAAAATCAAGGGTCACTTGCATAAGTGCATGAAACATACCTGCTCTAACCACTACCATATCATCTGTGGCTACTATGAATAATAATGACGTAAGAACAAAAAACATTGTTACTCACTGCAGGAATTTATATTTTGTATTCACAAACAATTTGGTGGTCATACATTGACTTTTGACTAAGATATATGGTAAATACCACATGACTATCAAAACTCAAATGGCCCTTTCAGAAGAAATTTTTGAAAATTCATTTTTGACACCTAGCAACTGTTCAGATTTACTTTTTTGGACTTGTTTCTTATTCTAGAATGCTTATATTGTATTCACAAACAATTTTGTGACTTTTGACTAAGATATATGGTAAATACCAAATGTCCATCAAAAATTTAAAGGGCCCTTTTAGAGTGACATTTACGTACAGAAATTTTCTACACCTTTTAACTGTTTAGATGTCTTTTTTTAGACTTTTTCTTATTCTAGGATGGTAAATGCACAAGTGTACCAAATTTCATAAATATAAATTAATATTTAGGTGCCCTTCAGGTAATTATTAAAAAATACTGATTTTGTCAGAAAATTAATTTTCCATTTTTTCACCCGTTACAGATTTTTTGTTTGTGGCCACAGAAGACTGAAACCTCAAACAAGAAATTACCACACCATCCTACTTGAAGAATCTGAAGCTGTAATTCCATCAAGACCCTTCAAAATAATTCATAAGACTACTTTCTTATATATTTCCATTTTTCACTACTTATTTTTCAAAAATATTTGTAATAAATAGTATTTAATGTACTTCTTTGCTTTCCTCCTAGCCTAAGATTAAGTATCAGTTATATTTTATCATGAAAAAATCCAGAAATATATATGTTGAAAAATAAAAATTTTTTAATAGGTCAAAGTGGTGGTGTACAAAGTAGGACCACATTACCCACGAGGTACCTCAACTAGAAGGTTACCTATGCAAGGTTAAGCTCATTCTGGGGCCCACCCCAGAGTAATAGGTGGGCCCCAAAATGAGCTTAACAACTTTACGATCTCTCTCTCTCTCTCTCTCTCTCTCTCTCTCTCTCTCTCTCTCTCTCTCTCTCTCCCTGTTAAGGGTAATGTAAGATGTATTTGAAATTATACTGCTGTACTGTAAAGTGATTTTGGATGATAAAGCATACTGTACAGTATCTGAACTATTCGCTAATTATTTTAATTTTATTTTCCAGTCTGCTTTTATTGAAACGCAAAAATTTGTACAGTAATTATGCATGGAAAATGTGAAAAAATGAATAACATATACTGTACAAAACAAATAAACCTAGATGCATAAAAAATAAATCTTTCTCTTATCTCACAGAGAGAGATAGAGAGCTTTAGTGGTAATACACCGGATCGCAGTAACTTGCCAGAGATGAGATGAGACTTCACAATGGCTGAGAGGAGAGTAAAAATGTATGAAATTCAGATTTTAATTAAAATCTTTCCCAACCCGGGAATAACCCTAAAACAGTTCAGATGTCTGGTTAAACAAATCATTTATAACTAAAAATTAAAATCATAGTCAAATAAACTTGTAATGAAATACAGTACAATAAATCAGACAAAGCAAAAAATATGGCAACACTACCTTCGTTGATCCGTTGTGAAGTTGCGGAATGGTCTTTCAATTCCTAGAGCAGGGAGCAACGACGAAGTCTCTAATCCTTCAATGAGTACACGATGACAGAGAAGATCTGTGACCTTCTCTTCACAACATGGCTGTACCTCTCTCAGAAAATGATAGCTCTATCACAAATCCTTCAAAACAGACACAGATGCGTCATTGCTCGTAAGTGTGTGTCTGTGTCATGCTGACACTCGTTGAACACAGCAACCCGGCATTGTCCCAGAAAGAACTGGCGGGAAGAGAAGGCACTTGAAGTTGCACTGACAGAAGACGAAGAAGAAGGGCCAACTTCTACTGCAAATCAAATGAAGAAGAAGCCCTGGTACTGTTCCTGAGTGCGAATGTGAAGGAAGGTGTGAAGTAGTTCTTGCAGCTACGACACCAACCTACGAAGAACTCACTCCTGGAAGGAGGAGCAACTTGGTATTCCTTCGAAGCCAGAAACGGACGTGTCATGTTGCACAGACATGAAAGCCGAGCACAGCCGTGCATCTTTCCTGTCTGATGAAGACGACCTGGGATAGGGCTGTACTGACAGGAGACGCTGCAACCCAGGAACTGTTTTCAAGAGAAACGAAGAATGTTAAGATACTCGAAAGGATCTAACATCTGGAATGGCAAACGACGACAAATACTGTTGAGGGTTCTATCATCATCACAGAGAGGGGAAGAGAGCGAGCCTACAACTCACACACACACATGCGCTCACAAGATGGGGCAAGAAATAAGACAAGAACTGTAGACAGGAACTCCTACCAGACCTGGAGAGCAAGTCAGGACCAATCACCCTGTCAAAGATCTTGCAACATCAACATCCGTGTTGAAGGGAGAGGGGGAAAACTTGCTAGGTTTAGGCAAGAAGTATCCTCGTACAATGTGAATACAAAACCCCCACCTGGAAACATGAGAAAAAATCCGTCTTGTCCCAAGCCTCTCAATTTACACAACATCCAAAAAACTAAAACATTACAATGTTCCAAGAAATTGTGTAGTGGAAATGAAAAACATTGTTTGTTCATGAAAAAACATTTCAGAAGAAAGAAAGAGAAAACGAACATCGAAGAGAGAAGTTCTTACAAACGAGGTTTAGAAGATGTCTAAAAATAGAACAGTTGATTGAGAATTGAGAGTTGTATAACCTCCAACTCTCTACAGTCGTGAAAAAGAATAAAAAAACAGAATACACAAAACAACACCATGGAGAATGGAGTTGTTGATTTGAGTAAAAACTTAAAAAGTAAGTATACTGATATATGAGGAGAAAGGCTCCAAAACTTGGACAGGCTGAGTCGAAAGGCTACGTACCAAGAATAAGTGAATACTGTGTATCACTGCAAGACATAGAAAAACATGTTTAAATGTTTCAGTATATCTAAATATGCAAAGTATACACAAAATATATAAACAATACTGTATATTATAAATACAAATATATTTAAATGCAGAAAAGAAAAGTCGACAGCAGGTAGAGAGAAAGAAACGCACATCTGATTAAGAATGCGGCCTAAAGAAAACTGCATAGAATTGAATGCCTACTGACTTGGAGGGCAGTGCTTCCACCCCTACCATCAGTAGTTATTACCATAACTACCTTGCAAAAAGGTTATCAGCTGGACTTTCAGCTCCCTGAAAGTTAATCCCATATGTAAAGACCAAGGGTTTGTATTTGTGTAGGAATAATATGGTATTACTGTACTCGGATACATAGGAAGAATGAATAGATCATGCACAATTAATAAAGCTGTAAAGGAGAAAGTGTTTCTAGATGGATTTTAATAATGAAATGGAATCGATTGAAGTAGATGAAAGAGCCATCACTGGAGGGGATCTAAATGTGCACATCAGTTGAAGTAACGATGCTAAAGGTTGCTTCCATGGAGGACATGACTATAATGACCAAAATACAGAAGGTGAAAGGATAATTGACTTTCTGATACCACCTGACAGGAATAGCGAACAACTAATCACATACAAAAGTACCACAGGATCTAGTCGAATTGACTACATCTTGTAAAAATTTGGCAGAACTGAAGAACTGCACAACACTGACAATAAAATAAGGAACTATGAGGAACATGCAAGCTTGGAAGGCAATTTAAAGAAAGGGTATAGGAAGAGACTGTGTGAGAAATAAATAGCATCAATGAATAGTGAAACCAGACATTGGGAATCATGTTACAACACTGTTAAAAACAAAATAGGCAAAATTAATGTGAAAATAAGAAAACCTGGTTAAATGGAATATAAAATTTAGGTCACAAGGGCAGGTGCTGGGACCTACGAGATCATTCAGCTCTGAAATGTGTAACACGAGGAAAACCTCACGTTTGCGCTGTGAAACAATTGTTAGGAAAGGGTGAAAAGTAAGATGGAAGAAGAATATGAACAAAGGTACAGCTACAAGAATGAAATGGGATGCAGTTAAGGGCTGAAGAGATGCTGCAAAGAACCTCAAGTAATGCCTACAGTACACAGTGTCAGCTGCACTGACAGCACTTGAAGGGGATAATATAATTTACATGATATCAACATGGAAGCCAAGAAGGTTACATAAACTCCCATGTATCTGGTATTTATACAACAAGAACTCTCAAGCAACCAGCACATTTTCCTCTGACTACCAATGAGTTGAGATTTATCTAAAGGAAGTGAGAGAAAACAAGAATGTTTGTTTCTAATAAAAAAAAATGCTGAATACATAAGTCTTTTATCTTTCCAGAGACAATGTTGTTCATTATTTATTTAGTGGGCAAAAAGACCTACTATAGGCCCTAACTTTCAATCAGCCAATTCTTCTAGCCTTCCTGCATGTGTGTGTAAACTACTCCGCAACCCAGTAGTCCTCCCCCTCTCACTCTCCTCCACTTCCCATGCCTTCAATGGATAACTAACAGTGACAATGAATCTATGAGTGCTTCCACTTGGAAACAAAATGAATAGAAGAAGCAAAACTGTAGGTTAGGTATTAGAAATTTAAAAATTTGTCTAATTTTAACTAAATAGTTATGTAAATGGCTGTTACCTAAGTCAAGGTTGTTTAACTCATCCAGTGCCCCTAGCAGGACAGTTTGTATCTTTCCTAAGATGATGGTATGAAAGTGAGAATGAATGGGATGGCTGGTCTCTTTCAGTTTCCTTTCTTTTCTTCTTTACCTGGTGGGCGAAGAAATCATTCCATCATGTGCTGGATCAGGTCTGATACAAGTAAGACTGCAGCCTTTTTTGTTAAGTTTTGCTTATTCCTACACAAATATAAAACTTTGGCAAAAGCAACCCCCTCCTCTCTCTAGCAAGGAGAGAGAGGATGGATAGCAAACTATTGGTGGCCACGAAGGTTTGTTATCTACAGATATAGATCTTTAACTTCCTCCTACAATGTCTCATCACACTGTACGGATTCCCACAAGTCTGACTGATAAATAATCACTTATTTATTATGTCAGAGGTTTTGGTTCCCTCCATAGGATTCTATAAGCCAAGAAGAGTTACCAGGTGTGCTGAACCTCCAGTCAGTTCCAGACTTTCCTTCCTCCCTCCAAAAGTGAGTCTATCCATAAGTTAAGACCCAGGTTTGTTCTGCATATGATCAAATTACAAATTTATTAATCAATCTGTATTTTTCATAGCTAACAAACCTGCGTTCTTAATTTAAGGAGTGGGAAGAAGCTTGAATGCTCTGCTAGAATGCAAGGAATTGTCCCATCCAGTGACGAGAGAATTTAGACATGCTTTGAACAAGGCAGTCCAATAGAAGCCTTCGATTCTTTCCTCGGTCCGAGGAGAGCTTATATTCCCATGGGAAAATCTAAGGAACAAACACATCCTCTTGCACAAGATTGTTACATTCACGGATTAACCCAACCACTTCTCCGTAAGTAGTAAAAAAAAAACTCCTGGTTCTCTATGCCTTCCACCTCCTGTCTCTGGGAGTCCCTACCTGATCTGTCGACGAACTCAGAAAAATCCAAAACATTCTTAGCTAAGACTGGAGCGTAGGCCCTTTCCGGACCTAAAACCTTCCTAGAAGAATGAACACCTGCGGATGTCAAAGGGAAACTATCTTGAGTTGCATTCCTCTTAACAGAACGGCGGGAGACCAATACACCACGCAAAAACTCAGTGGAAGGACATGGGTCGACACACAAACGTGAGGAAGTAACAGAACAATTAACAGCCACTGACCTGGTAAGATGATTATCATCTGCTCTGGAGGGATGAGAACAAGGAGACAGACAAGAACCCACGCGCAGACGTGTAGGGCTGTGCTCTTTACCAGCAGACTGTAAAGGAACTGGAGTAGGAGCATGGCTGTGCTCTGTAACACGGACATGTTCTTCTGCATGGACATGGTTGTGCTCAGGAACATGGGTGTGATCTGCACGAGCATATCCAACCACCTGAAGGCGGGAGCAGAAGCGCCTACTATGTATTTCGTCAAGAGAGCGAGAGGAATGTCTAGGTCGGACGACAGGGCTCCTGGAATGCCGAATCTCAGAATGTGAGCTCCAGACATCCTTAGAAGAACGTGGACTTGAAGGACGACGTGGTGAAGCAGGACGAGAAATTTTAACGGGAGCAAAATCATCCTTCCTACAAACTTGGCAGATGGAGGAACAACTGCAAATTTCTTCTTCAAATTACGTAAATCCTAGACATTGGAAACAAGGACGTCAGGCGAGGGAGAAGCACGGCCGTGGTCCTTCCTACAAACTTTGGCAAAGGGAGGAACAACCACAGATTTCTTCTTTAATTTGTGTAAATTCTCGACATCAGAAACACGGATGTCAGGAAGGGGAGTAGCACGGCTGTGTTCCAAAGCAGACTACGATATGATAGCCTGAGATGCTTCCTACTAGAGGAAGAGACTGTCTCTACTTCGGCACCGCTTGACAGGGGTAGGGGAAGATGAAGAAGAAAACAAAGAAGTAGACTGTGTTCTACGACATTTTACTTGCACAATACCTCCATAACTCTTAAAATTTGATCAACCACCACCTGAACGAAAGAGTCAGAAGGGGGGGGCTATGATGCGATGTATAAACTGTAGAAAGTGAAGGCAGCTGACAGTGCACGAAAGCTGCAACCAGATGGCATCCACCCCAACTTGTCTCACTCATTTGCTCCTAACACACACATTCCCTGACATTTCTCTTCATAGCCGAGTGTCTACAGTCCAAAGAAACACACAGATGCGGGATCAGTTAATGCTAGATTCCAATGTACCATTAATGCAAATCAGTGGATATAAGCTTAAGAAAGCAAATGAAAAGGATATCTGATCAAGTGTTCACAAAAAGTAATCATGATCATGTAAATACTGTAGTCTCCAGCACCAGTCACAAATTGCAAACAATGAAAATGAATAAGGTGCAATTGTTCAGAAGAATACCCTTTGCCTTTCATGACTTCCTGATTTTCTTCAAAAACACTTTCTGGTGTAATTCTCCCCAAAAAAGTCTACTGAATTGAGGGTTTTGCATTCCTGAATAGAAAACAACAAACAAAAATGACAAATTTTTAAAGTACAGGTTGACCATCACTAATCCAGCGTCATTGGGACCTGGAGGGTGCCGGATGAGCCATTTTGCCGGATTAGCCATTTATTAGGCTAGAATGCACGAAACCCAGTAGCTAAGCACCTCATCTTAGAATTAAAATATCCCATAAATCAGTACAAGTTGGTTAATAAGAAAAGACAATTATCAAATACAGGTAGTGCCGGTTACGATAATTCGACCACGATATTTCGAGTTTACGATGGGATTAGCAATTAATGCTCGATATTGAAAATATTTTTAGGAAATATTTTAAGATTTACCGTAGGCGAGGCAGCGAGAGAGACCAACTTACAATAGACCAACTTCTTTTCCTCCATCTCTTTATTCCATCTGCTACTTAAAAAAGTAAAGAGAATGATAAAAGTATTGTTAATAACGTTATACTCTTGCGTAAATGCATTGCATAGCCATAAACAACCGAACGGGAAACTGTTGTTTTGCTACTAATCGTGATTGGATAACAACTGTTTTGCTTGTATTCAACCATCGTACGGTCAAACAATTACTGTCGTTATGTTACAAATGACGTTAAGTGCTGTACAACAGTACTGATATATTTTTACACTATACCCTTATTTGCGTTTGGAGAAAAGATCGGCAAGGGGAAATATACTGCTTTGTAACTTTGTTGCAAGTTGTGCTGAAGCTGAAAAACAATGTTCAAACTGCTAATGACTATAAATTATCGTGCATCGGCAACATGGATGAAACTCGACTATAAATAAAATTGGAGAGAGTGTATTTTACTCAAAACTACTGGGCATGAAAGAATACAAATTACTGTTGCTGTCACGCCGATAAAAGATAAATACGTACAGCTCGTATTATGATGAAATCAAGAGAAAATAGCGAACGGAATCTTGATTTTTTTACACAAAACAAACATGCCCCCAAAATGGCCATGAGCGATTCCCGCGAACGTCATATATTAATGAAAAAAATAGCTAAATAAATTTCACAACGAGACGTATTTAAATTATATTTCGACTTAAAAACACTTCGTATAACGAAAAATATCCTTGTCCCAAATAAATAAAGTATCTGTATTCATTTATGCTTACTAGAAGCAAGAAAAGCGCACTGAACTGAGTTAAATGTGGCGAAATAAACACCGCGTTATCGATTCGCAAAACAAAACGATCGCAATTTATAATACAAAAGCAATATGAGAATATATGCAATTGGATACAATGTAGTAATCCATAACTTTTTAAAAGATCCACATTCATTATGTTGATGTTTGTATAATACTGTTAATGTGTGTATAGAGTTCAGTATAATGTAGGCTAGGCTACCATATATGTAGCCTATACGATGCACAATAGCGCGTAGGCCAAAGACAATAGCCAAATGTAAAAATAGAACCAGCAAAAAGATGCTTGCGCTTAAAACACCCCCATTTGTCGATGCAGCACATAAAGCCGCAAATTGAAGCGCCGGCGAGCGAAAGTTAGCGAGCGACCTGGGAAATTTGGAAAATTAGGTGCGGAAACATTAAAAATTACTCCTAGCCAAAAAATTTATGCCGGATTACTGATTGTTCCGGATTACTGATTGCCGGATTAGTGGTCAACCTGTAATTTGTATTTTTCCTAACATACAAACCTGAGGTCTTTACATATGGGATTAACTTTCAGCAAGCTGGAAATCCGGCAGTTAAGCTTTTTTCAAGGTGGTTATGGCAACAGTTACTGTTGGTAGAGGTGGAAGCACTGCCCAACCAGTCGGAGAGCATTCAAATCTAGTCAGTTTACCTTTTGGCCCAGGTAAGAGAATGAGGGGTGGTAAGAGGTGGACTCTTTAAGTAAAGACCTCAGGTTTGTATGTTAAGAAAAATACAAATTATTTTAAAACTTTGTCATTTGTTCCTACATGAATACAAACCCTCGGTCTTTACATATGGGAGACTTACTTTTGAAAGGAGGATTCTAAGTAATTCTCTGAATGGACTGGTAGTTTGGCTCTCCTGGGTACGCTCTTTCTGATCATGAAAGAGCAAAGGAAAGAGACCGTACCTATGATCTATTAAATGAGATGTTCAACGTCAGAATTCTGGGCATTTTGAATTAAGGGAATCTACGTAATATCCTTGACTTGTAAAGGTTTGGATGAACCCACGGTGTCAGAGACTATAAAAGTTAAGAAAAACCAACAGGCTTGCTCATAGTCAGTCCCTCTCCCCTTGCTAGACAGAAGGTAGGAGCTGCATCTACTAATCCAAATAAAACTGGATTTTAGATAGGATACTGTCATCTAGATCACCTGCATGCACGCCAGTCCAGCACGTGACGGTTGTTCACTGTTCCTCTGTCCACTGGAAGAGGAAGGAACATATGAGAAAGGGAGGAGGCCAGTCCCACACACACCTTCTCCTTGCAGCCACACACCTTAGGCGCAATGCAACCTGTCCCTAAGAGCTAGGTGAAATACGTGACTTGTTGAGCATCCACCATAGGATCCAATGAAAAGGAGTCCAGGGACCTATGGGCAATGTCCCCAGGTAAAAGGAGATGAATGTGATCTGCACGATTACATTCCATCCTAGTGCTCGAACGACAGGTTCTTCCTGAATGCAATAGACAGACCAATGACCCTTCCCTCGAGATATCTTGCCCGAAACATACTGATGGCCACCAGGAAGTTGCACGGTACATTCAATTGATCATCTCCCTAGTCAGAGAAATGACCACTTGGACACCATTTCTCGGGCAACTCGAAGCTAACAAACGAGTCGTCGGCACTGGGATGAAAGACTAGTTTACGTAGGCAACACAGATGTCATGATGTCATTGAAGTCACAGGACTATAGAAGGAGAATGATCCATCTCACTGATCACCGTCGAAACATGTAGAACATGTAGGCAGATCAGAACAGAGCCAACATCAGGAAAAGAAGAACTATGATCAAGCTTCTTCAGAGGTTGAACAAGGTCCGGAAGCCAAGATCAACCGTTCTATCTCCTGACTTCATGGAAAAAATGTTGTAATTACATCCATCTTGCTTGTGATGTCTGGTTAGCCACTGTACTGAAAGTACTTCTGTCTGCTCTTGTATTTCCACTGTCATAAAGCAGATGAAAGGACACCACAATAAACCCCACATATTCACGTTTTCACGATTCGCAGACTCACCTATTTGTGGATTTCTCTATGGAACCCATACTGTATACACATTATTCACAGAAAATTCACCCAATGACTGTATTTTCATATAATTTTCATGACTAAATGCATTTTTTGTGATAAAACTATTAAAATACTCGGGTAGTGCTCGAGTTACGATAATTTGCCTTATGATAATTCAATTTTGCTATGGGGTACGCAATTAATACCAATACAATATTCATAAAATATTTTTAAATTTTGCACAGGCGCAAGCAGTAGCATACAACCAGGCAGCGAGAGAGACCAAACTATTACGACAATATTTATAAAATATTTTAAAATTTCGCGCAGGCACAAGCAGCAGCGTACAATCAAGACCAACTTCTCCTCCATCTCTTTATCCCATCTTCTTGTTAAAAAAGTGAAAGAGAATGATAAAAGTATTGTTAGCAACGTTATACTCTTGCGTAAATGCGTACAGCCATAAACAACCGAATGAGAAACTGATGTTTTGCTTATCACCGAATCGGATAGCAACAGCCATTTTGCTTGTATTTCAACCATCATACGGTAGTAAACAACTATCATAGTTATGTTACGAATGACATTAAGTAGAATAGGACTGATATATTTTTACATTATACCTTTATTCGCTACTGATAAAAGATCGGCAAGGAAATACACTGCTAAATTTAAGCTGCAAGTTGTAGCTGAAGCTGAGAAAACAATGTTCAAGCTGCTAATGACTATAAATTATCGTGCATCAGCAACATAGATTAAACTTGACTCTAATTAAAATTGGAGAGAAAGTATTTTAATCAAAACTGCTGGACATGAAAGAACTCGTTACTGTTGTTTTTATGCCGATAAATGGTAAATACGTAAAGCTTGTATTATGATGGAATCAAGTAAAAATAGCGAACTGAATCTTATTTTTTTTTTTTACACAATGTCACCTATTAACGAACAAATTAGTTAAATTAATTCCAAAATGAGATGTATTTAAGTTATGTTTCGACTTAAAAACACTTTGTATAATGAAAAATAACCTTGCCCCGTATAAATAAAGTATCTAGAGATTCATTTATGCTAACCAGAAGCAAGAAAAGTGCTCTGAACTGAGTTAAATAGCCTACAGCAAAATAAACTTACCGCATAATCGATTTCCAAACCAAACATTGATCACTATGATTGTAATTTATAAAACAAAAGCAATATAAGTATATATAATATTATTGGATACAGTGAAGTAAAGCATAACATTTTAAAAGATCCATCGAAAAGATGCATATTCGTTATGTTGATGTTTGTATAATACGATATTAATATGTGAATATAGAGCACAGTATAATGTAGGCTACACTACTGTATATGTATACAATATACCTAATTCTTGTTTGTTATTCAATTTCTCTTTATATTGAATTATGATAAGTCACTCTGCATGAACCTCCAGAATTAGCCGATATTAATAATTACTATACCGTGTATGTATAGAGTATACTTTATAATGTGAAGCTGAGCTACCATATATGTAATACATGGTACTGAATACCCTAGTGTGAAGCTGAAGCTATATTCAGAAGTCGTTTTTTCAACAAACGATGGGGTTTTTGGAACCTTGCCCATCATAAGTAGGATAATACCTATATAAGCATTTTTAGTTTTTTTTTATGTTTGAACTACCAAAATAGGAAGTTCAAAGTGTTTTTAGAAGGGTTTTATGTATTCATGGGTTTTAGCTATTCGCTTGAAGTGTGGTACATCCCGCAAATAAAGAGATTTATTGGTGACCATAGCACTACCGTGGTTTCACTGCTATCATACTAAAGAATGTTAGCAGTAACTACTGCTTATGTCTCCCACTCCTCACAGGAGTAGTGTAACTACATCAAGTCATAAGAAATGGAGCTCCCAGATGCCACTTCTTGACTGAGAAGGAACCAAGAGCAAGTTGTCTGAACTTATTTAGGTGGTTTTGTTAGTAGTTATATCTGTTCAGGTAACAAACTAAGTTAGCCACCTATTTGTGTTTGTTACCATTCCTCTCTCCCGTAGCTAGAGAGAGGAAGGGTTTGTTACTGAAAGATATATTCGTGTAAACTATAAATACTCCAACAGTAAGGCTACTTCACTCACCTGTCCTCAGATAACACACTAAAGTAGCCACCAATACGTGTTTGTTATCATTCCTCTCTCCCCTAACTAGAGAGAGGAAGGGTTGTTACTGAAAAACACATTTGTGTAGAATATAAAATACTCTAACAGTAAACCTACTTCACTCCCCTGTATCCGAACAGCTCCAGCATATGATGGATCCATCTTCTTACTGCCCGTCAGTAGAGAAGAAAGGAAAAAACTGAAAAGAAAGAGATCAGCCATCTATTGAGCAGCCACCACTAGAACCAAGGAAAAAGTGTCCAAGGACCTGTGAGCAACGTCCCCCAGGTAGAAGGAAGTGAAGGAGGTTTGGCGAAGCCAAGAACCCACATTCAAAATCCAATGAACAGATAAGTTCTTGAATGTCATGGGCGAGTTTAGTCCTCTCTGTTGTGTGCTCTTGTGTGCAAAGTATTGGCAGTAGAAAATAAAAAGGATGAGTAGGCAGCTTAATCACTTTACGTAGCCAAAGAAATGGTATTCTTGGGCACTTCTTACATGAACACTGACCCTAGTGACCAAACTTGTCTGTCATACATCCCTCATTCTGGAATGTGTCTGGTTGAAGGCTGTGATGAGTATGCTTACTGCAAACCTGTGCATCTGCACTGTCAATGGAAAGCGTACCATCAACGGAGATGATAGAACATCAGCTCCCCCCACCTCTTGTTGACTAAGGAACTACCCTGGTAGCATTCCTAAACAACATGATGTAAAGCCTAAATTCGGATCCTAAGGCTTGGAGAGTCAAGAAGATCTAGGATACTGAGGTGCACAATAAGTCTGGTTAGGCTAGGTTTAGCTACGGCTAGGCTAGGCTGGCATAAGTTAACCTAACTGGTCAATCTAGCCCTGGCAATCCCTAGACCCTTGAAGAAAAGGTAATTATCCTCTAGATGATGTCATGAAACAAGAAGACCTAGGTTCCCAGGATACTGAAGCGCAGATTTGGTAGTTAGGCTCGAACTAGTTAGACTAGGCTAAGTGGCCAACCAAACCTACGCAACCTAGTCTCTTGTAGAACAGGAAACTACCTCCTGGTTTATGTCATTAGACAAGAAATTCCAGGATAATGACATGCAGGAGTGGTAGGTTACACTAAAACTAGCTAGGCTAGGCTAAGTTAGGGTAGTACCCAACTTCCCCTAACCCAACCTAACCTCTTGAAATGTATGTGAATGACCTTTGGTTGATGCTTGACGCACAAAAATTAGTCTTCATCCTTGTGCTAAGAAGAGAATTGCAGAAGATAACACTGAGGTTGTTGTACAGAGGAGTAGGCCTCATTCATAGATGTACGGAGTTAGAAAATAATTCCAAACGCACCAGGAAAAAACCCTGCATGATCAAAATTGATTTATTCCTGTTTCAGGTGCATAGGGAAGTAAGGTTCCACAGAACTTCACAATAAACGAAACCAATCTGTAGACAAAAACAAATACAGAATCTGAGAAATCCATGCTGACGAACTGTAACTACCTTGGCTCAGGGAATCAAAGATTAATAACAGTGTAGGAAGAATCAAAATTCGAATGTGAAAGTTGGCAGAACGATCCTGTCTGCTTGTATGTAGATGATATGGTAGTGTCTGTTGGTTGTTACTATGGTGACGTCCATTGGCCGTTACCTATGTGATCGAAAGGCATTGCACAGATGTCTTGTTGAAGACTTGTACATGGCTGTTGCCACCTTGCCGTCTTGTGAACATGATTCGGAGCCATTCTAGAGGTCCACTGAAGTTCTATCTAAGTTCTTCGCGAACATATTGAACGAGCGGCAATCAGTGGCAATCAGTGCTCAACGTGGCATGGCCGTGAGCGAGTTGAAGGTCTGTTCCGAACATGTCACCTTGCAGAGAGAGGCTTCCACCTCCCCTCGCATGCGACAGCCATGAGTTGATACATGGCCGGCGTCCGGGATGTTATGTCCATGTTGTCATGTCAGGACATGCGGCTTGAATAACAAACCCAGCCCTCCAGTGAGATCGAGAACGTGAGAGACTATAAAGTGCGAGAGGAGGCGAGGCTGAAGGCTGAATGGAAGAAACAACTTCACTGAAACTGCATAACTAGCTAAATTGTCGATTTCTGCGTATTTGAGCCTGGAACAAAGGGAACAAAAACAAAGTTACCCCCACCGACTGGGAGGGAATATCCCTAAAAGACACCATGCAGAAGAGGCTCGAGGTCTGCGTGAGGAATACACTGCTGACAGATCTGGGAGGTTTCAAGGCTCTGAAGGACTACAGACTCAAAGCGGCTGGTTGAGGTACAGCAAAGACTGAAGTGGAAACACTGGACAGCCAAGGGGAAGCAGCAGGGCTGGCGACTGTCTGAGTGGAGGCATAGAAGTCTGATGCAGCCAACTACAGGCTACGAGCCTCAGAAGTTGGCTAACAACATGACAGCCTCCTCCCCCTCATTGGGGAGAAGACCTCACACCTGAGGCGGAGAAAATATCCTCTTGATGGTCATAAGGGTGAGCCATCAACTCGCCCTCTCTACAAGACAGGCAGGGCGGGACAGAATCATAAACAGAAACTCTCACTGGTCCGGGAGTTAAGGACAGGACCAACGCATATCCAGATCTTCAACATCAACCTTCATGTTGGGGAGAGGAGAAAAACTTGCTATGTTTATGCAAGATGTAACCGTACAAAACCCTCACCTGGAACATGAAAAACCCATGTTCTTCACAACATCTGAAAAACTGAAATATTACCACATTCAAAGAAATTGCGAAGTTGAAAATAAAAACACTGTGATCATGAAACCGAATACATAAAATGAACACCATGGAGGTGTTGGGTTGCAAAAAAAAAAAAAAAAAAAAAAAAAAAAAAAAAAATTATATAAGGAGAAAAAACTCCCAAAACTTATGCAGACTATGAAGCAATAAGTTATTATATCATTAATTAGACATAGAAAAACATAACTATTTCAATTTATCAATATATGCAAATGTTTCAAAATATCAATATCATAGAATAAACAAAAATATTCAACATAGAAGAAAGCTGAGCGGCCAGGACAGAGCCGGAAGCACATCTCACCAAGACTAGGTCAAAGTAAACCAACTAGATTTGGATGCTCTCGACTGGGTGGCCGGTGCTTCCCCCCTACCATCAGTAACTGTTACTGTAACCACCTTGCATAAAAAAACAACGGCCGGATTTCCACGCTCGCTGAAAGTTAATCCCATATGTACAGACAGAGGTTTGTATTTGTGCAGGAACAACTGTAAATTCAAAGCAAAGTGAAAATTCACTGAACAAACAAATTTGCTTACAACTTCAAAACAATTATGCATATACGGAATATCTCGAAATTATTTACCTCTATGGTTAAAAATTATTACAGAAAACATAGCATACAAATTTACAAACATTTTAAATAACCACTGGATTCAAGTACTTCAAACTATTTTTGCAAAATTAATAATGCTAATTATCTTGTAACTACCAGATTATTCTTTTCTGGTTTGACTTTTATCATTAAAATGGTTAAATAACCATTTACTTCAGTATAACATCTCTACCGTCAATATAAGGTACTATAAATACAGTGCACAAAGTGCACATTAAATAAATCTTGACATGGATATGTACATATGCAGAAGATGAATGATAACAAGTATTTACATGATATTTTCAACTTGTACTAGAACATTATGACTATTAAAGCTGCTGCCGCACAATGTTGCCTGAGACATCATCTGTTGAGATGTGGAGGGGGTCACCATTTTGGTCTGGGATGGTGATGAGCATCTTCTCGCCTGCGTCTGAAGAGTTACTGCTGTCTGATGAATGTGGGGCATTAGGATGGTTCTGAAAAGGAGTCAATTACACTAAGTCAGTGCCATAAAATTTTGTGGTTTTTTCACAGGGCTTCATTTACAGTAAACAAGGTATTACAGGTACTTACAAATGGGCAAATTTGTTAAGAACTAAACAAGAAAAATTGTTCATTATTCAAATTCAAAAAAGTGGAAAAACTCAAAATGAAAAGAAGCAATTGTCTTATCCCAAAACCTCATCTGAAAAACACATGACCCACTTACATTCTGAAAACGTCCAAATTACTCACCAGTCCCTTTTGCTTGTTGTGGGTCTTGACATGTTTTGAATTAGTCCACTCATGACACTGTAAAAATTAGGCAGTTATTTGTAAATAATTAAACTTGTTAAAACAAAAGTACCTAAAAGTGATGTGATTACTGACTATAAAACTACCCAGCGGTAGACAACCAATCTAATGTACCACCATCCAGTAATAACTCATTTACTCCAAGAAAATTTAGTTTGAGAAAATTCAGTGATCTCTGAGGTGTTTAAGGTAGGGGCAGCCTTTGTGGCATACTGGCTAGAATATGAACATTTTGATAAGTTGCGAATCTGGAACTCTTGAATAGCGTAGGTCAACTTTACTTTGAAGTTTCTTGACAAATAAATCATCCAGCTACAATTACAAACATAAAAATATGCAGTTTCCAAACCTTCCTAAAATGAATAATTCCAAACCATATAAAAACAGTTTACAATGGGAATACCTACTTCAAGAATCTGTCACGTATCATCGCCTGTGAACCCAACACCCTCTCCTTCAGAGGGATATGACCAACAAATCTATATCTTGCCATGGGCTGGGACCATGGACAATCTGACCCAAAGTTCACCTGTTGGTAATAAAAATCCACTAAGCCTCATGCAAAAATAGGTACATAGTGTTGAGTTTACTGTGGCGAATCCCATTCAATTTCTCCAGACCTAGAAAACAATTTGTTGAGAATAAAATATGAGATTACATACTTTTTTGTGCCAAACTCATGGTTGTAATTTTAACCTTTACCATTGCCCTATGAACCACAACAACAAAATGCAGAGCCCCTACAATTCCAGGCAAATCTACATCCTCTTAATCCAGAACAAATATTAAGTCCTTGAACTTTTAAAAATACAGATAGGTTATTAGTACCAAGGGACAGTAAACAGGAACAAACATGTTTAGATGTATTAAGAAATACAACGAAATTCTATAGCCTAATGATTCCAAAAAAAAAACAGAATATCAAAAATGCTAAGATAATATAATCTATATAGCTCCAAACTTCTGTAAATAATAAACAGGTTTTGACGTGGAAAAACCTATTTTTTATTAGTCGCTGTCAGAGTCCTCAAAAAGGGAGTTACCCTTCCATGATCTCTACAGCTCCATGGTAACCAACCTAATATCAAAAAGGAATTCTCTCTTAGCTGGTCTTGTGGCCGGGCATTGTATCGTAATGATAAAGACTATAACATGTTATGGAGTATGTAATGGACTCAAAAGATAAGAGGACACTTTCCCTTATCTTCAGCGAAGCTGAAACCGGTTTTCAACGTCAAAACCTGCAAGAAGAAGTGGTTATCGCGCATGCACGTCCGGCACAAAAACCAAGAAGCCATTACTTTCTGCTGGTCAATGCAGGATAAGCCCTTACCTAAATCCCATGCCTTTTTGTCAGGGAAGTGGGAGGGTTTTGAGGCCTCAACAGCAAAAATAGGTTTTTCCTAAGTCAAAATACTATTTTCATAATAAAATTAACTTCCTTATATACTTACCACGTAATTACATAGCTATACTTTCCACTTGTGCAGCAGCTTAAATTTTAAAATCTGCGGTAGCGCTCCGATTGTGGCCACTAACAGGAATACTAGGAATGACTTAGCAGAAACCTCATTCTGTTTCTGCCCTTATGTCCATCACAGGAGAGAGGGTGGGATCCGACTCTGTAATTACTTGGTAAGTATATATGAAACTTAATTTTATTATGAAGATAACATCTTTATGATAAAATAAGTTTTATATATACATACCAAGTAATCACATAGCTATAGTTTCTAACTAGTACAGCAGCTAAAATTTGAAAACTCGCGGTAGTGACCTTTTATTTTGGTGTAGGGAAAGAAAGAAACTTGGGCTCCCATTCTGTAATTACTTGGCAAGTATATTGTCAGGAAGTGATCAAGTACCTGGTTATTACACAACTATCAAATCCAAAAATTTACTTCACTTCAGCCAGATACCTGAAACCTTCATAACAATATTACGACTGAACACTCTAAAGGTAACAGTGATCCCTTAAAAGATTGCTTATCACTATAATCGCACACACACACACATACATACATACATACATACATACATACATACATAACATATATATATATATATATATATATATATATATATATATATATATATATATATATATATATATATATATATATATATATATAAATAAAGACATAAAGCACTATTTAGCGTTGAAACCATATATTTGGGCACTTGTTTCTGTGCCCTGTTCGCACCAATGGTATATATACAAAAACATGAAGGTGTGTCATCATGTGTAATTGACCCAGAGAGAATTCTCATTTCTTTCATTGCTACTTAGGCCTATCATTTTCTTTAAAAAGTGCCTCTTATGAAGTTATTAATTGAATATATAACGCCTATTTTTTTGTATTATTTCTAATATTGTCTAAGTTTCTAAACTGATCTTTTGTGCTCTGTAAAATTAGCTAAGTTCAACATTAATTTTTGTTAATGCTAAATGCCAGCAGTGAAGAAGACTACCATGCTCATCAGTGGAGAATGTCTGTTGTGAGTGGGACCTCATATTTTTATTTGCCATAAAGATAACTTTCAGTAGGTGTTGAGAAATCTTGATCCAGGTACCACTGGATTACCCTACCATGATAACGCCAAACCCTAGCCTCTATTCTGTTTGTGTTTTCTTATGATCAGGCTGATATGGGTGTTTCTTGTTTAAATTTTATGGTCAGGCCTAGTATGATGAAATAATATCTTGGTCTCATGTAGCCTGTTCTGGTGGTTTGACTTTGTACTACCAACCAAATTTTTGTTTGTAGCAAAAGAAAACTTGTTAGGACACAGAGGTTGATAAGTTTTAAGAAAGTTTTATCTGTTCTCTCTTCTATAAACAACATCGGACTTGTCAGGAGACTAGGCGGTTTGCTCCTTTCAGTGATCATCGGATGATGATGATAACAAGTCTGTGGAGCCATTTTGATAATTTGGTCAATCTCCTCCTTCTTAGTGCAACAATTCATGTTTTTGTAATTAGTCCTCCATATTTACAATGAATTTATCATGTTTCCTCGTTTTCTCTGTTGTTGTATCCTCTATTGCATGGTTGTTTTATTCTTATGAAGTTAACTAAGCTGCGGCAATATCTACCATAGAAACATTAGTCTTATGCCAGCAGCTAATGATTGTCAGTGCGACTGCCACTGGATTATATTATAACGCCCATCGTTGTGTTCGCTGATATGGAGTGTTTCTTGGCGGTATGATGAACAATATCTTGGTCTCATGTAGCCTGTTACGGGTGGTTTGGAGCCAACTTGAAGGAAGACTTTTCTCTTTATAGCAACATCGGTTGTCAGGGGAGCTTAGGCGGGCTCCTTCAGTGATCATCGGATGATGATCGCACAGTAGTAAACAATGGGGTCGCCCTCCACTTTTTTACAATGAATCATCATGATGTTATGATTCACGCTATTTTTCTTTTTTATGTTTTGACATCTTATCGATAATTTAAACTTTTCCTGTTGAAAATTCTTTCTTTCTTTAATGGTTATATATAATTTCATTGATGATTATTCAATATTATTTTATTAGTCAATAAGCTTTTATCTGGATTGAAATATAGTTTCTTCTTTGACTCTTTTGCCCTCGTCTGAGGCTAAATTTTTCAAAATGTTTCGTCATTTTTCGTAATATGAATTTTTCACTCGCCATTCTTTTTTATATCGTTAACCATATGATTAACCCTCTAACACCAAGCCTCTATTTACAAAAGTGTCTGTCGTATACCAGCGAGCTCGAGTTAAGCGCGAACGGAAAAAGTTTTTCAAAAATCACAGCACGCTTAGTTTTTAAGATTAAGTTCATTTTTGGCTCCTTTTTTTATTCATTGCCTGAAGTTTAGTATGCAACCATCAGAAATGAAAAAAATATCATTATCATCTATAAATATTGAAATATATGACAGCACAAAAAAAATGTCATATATAATTGTATACAAATCGTGCTGTGAGCAAAACGGTTAAAGCTAACGAGTTATTTTTTTTCTTTGTATTGTACACTAAATTGCAATGATTTTGGTATATAACAAATTGTAAAACAATCAAAGCAACACAGAGAAAATATTATCACAAAATGATGCATGAATTATGAGTACGCCGCGGACGTAAAAGTTTTTCAAAAATTCACCAAATTGAAATATTGTCCAAGATGTGACACTTCCCATTTGTTGCAAAATGAAGGCAATTGATTGAATATTACTAGACTGTAGAAGTGTTTTTTAGTTAGCTTACCCTTAATTACAGTTTATCCCTTTTGCAAAAGCTTGCACAACTGACTGAGCCTTACGTTTATCCCTTTTGGGGGAGCTTGCACAACCTGACTGAGCCTTAACAACTGAACTGTAACTGCCTGTTACCCAGGGGGCAGAAGTCCTGGGTGAGTTACTATACCCCTCTGTATAGGTGGATCCTAGTATCCATTTTGGATGAAAGATCCTGTTTAGAATCTGATAACTGCATGGGGGATAGAATTCCTTCTGGAAGGTTTCCCCCATGGTTAGCTGAAATTTGTGTCCCTGACCCTTCTGGGAATATTAAGTCCACTTCATATTCCTTAGTACGAGTGTCACCCCCATGTAAAGATTCCTCTACTTCCTGAACAGGGTTAACCTGAGAGGTACTGGGGACTGATGTTACTGGGTTTTGGCCCAAACATAGATCTTTTTCTGAGAAAGGGTTAAATACCTGCTGCCAGAATTCTGCCAGAAAGATATAATCTCCACCTTCCTCACCCTTACTGAACCCTAGGACCCATCGAGACAACTTAAAACGAGCTGTTTCGTCCTTGAGACTTGCAGCCAATAGCACACTACAAATTTTGCATATATCTGGCCTCCAACCAAATTTTCTTTATTTTCTACAAGGACTATGCTCATGGCAGGTGGTATGGGCCATACCCACTGGCAAAATGCGAACCAAGCAATTTCCTGCGGAATACTTACAGCTGAGGGTCCTGCATAATGGCGGCCCTGTAGTGATATAAAACAAGTTGTTATTAGAAACTAGTTAGTATTAACTGTCTGTAGTCCCTTATATGTATAATATATTCCATATTACAGGTTAATTTAACTACAGTGTGTAGCTGTAATTTACTTTATTAAATATCTATTTTAACTTAACCCTCTAAGGTTTAGGTTAGTTTTGAAACCAGTATGTGGCTGTATTACTTATACACTATTAGTCCTTTTGCAAGGGCTATGTGAAACTTAATTCTGAATGTCATGCCTTTCAGACTAACTGCTATAAACTAATTTGTTCAACTAACCCTAAAGGATTTCTTAGAGGGTTCTTGCTTAACCTATTCTAGGCCACTGCATATGCTAGGCCTATTTAAAATGCTTAAGGATATAAACAATACATAAAATAACCTTCTTATAATCTAGTTGTCTGTTTTATCTGGCCGAGACTACCCTTTT
The DNA here is from genome assembly GCF_040412425.1 of Macrobrachium rosenbergii. Classification (NCBI taxonomy): domain Eukaryota; kingdom Metazoa; phylum Arthropoda; class Malacostraca; order Decapoda; family Palaemonidae; genus Macrobrachium; species Macrobrachium rosenbergii. The sequence continues at coordinate 23,981,270 of NC_089753.1, read as the reverse complement.
ACCCGATGTCGCCTTTAAGGATACAGGCTACGTAAGAACCTCACTACAGTGCTTCCTCGCTTGTTTTGTGCTTCATTTTGTCGTGGATTTTTGTGGAACACATTATTCACTTCTCCCCCACGGATTTTGTAGATAACATTGCTACAACAGCGTAAGCACACTAAATTATTTTTATCATAAAAATCTGTATTTAGTCTCAAACACAATATGAAAAAATATGGTAATGAATGAATAAAAAAGCGAATTAGTGGTAATTTTAATAGCTTTTCCCAATATAAAAAGAAAATGGGACAACTTCAATACTATGAGAAGAAACGACTATGCTTATGTATACAAGGGTAACTTGATTAGTTGTCAAACATTCTGTAATATAGATTTATTTAATTTGTATCAAAGATTCACTTCACTTTTACTAAACATTTTATATATATTTTGCTGTGTTTGCATCAATATTAATATTTTAAAATTAGTAAATCATTATTATAAGCACTGTAGAGTACTATATACATAAGAGTAACAGTTGTAAAAGGGTACTATAGTAATCTAACATGACTTAGGGTGTTTTGGGATGATGGTTTGGGGTGCATTTTTGTTTGAATTGATATTTAATTGTTTTAGTATGATAATTTACGGTATATTTTAGGCAGTGAACTTTTAAAATAGACAGTTATACGCATTTTACTTTAAGGGGTACAGGGTATTTGGCAGTTATAAGCAGTCATAAGCATTTTTAGAGGGGATGTTGCATTTCCGCAGTGGGTTCTGGAACCTATCCCCGTGAAAAGGTGGGAGAGCACCGTAATATGTAGCCTTACAGATAGGCTACCAAGTCATAAAACTAGGTTACCATTTTATCAAGCCTAGGATACTATTTATCTCTAATCCTAGGCTATTTGGCCTACATTATTGCTTGGACCAACAATATGCTATTTCTTAAAATGTTTTAGTATGATAATTTGGTATATTTTAGGCTCTTAGCCTAGTACAGACTACTGTATTACCTATACTAGGTTATTTTTTAACACTTAAATATATAGGCTATATAAAAACATAAACTAATATGTAACCTTATAGCTAGGCTACCATTTTTGTTTAACTCAGGTTGTTGTTTATATCCAGTCCCAGGTTATTTGGTCTACTATATAAAACCGTAACTTACTAATGTGTAACCTTACAGTTAGGCTATCACTTACCTAATCTAGGTTACTGTCTAATCTAGATTATTTAATTCACACTTAAGGGTATGGATTTAACCAATCATCTTTACATAAAATACAATTACCTTAATATGTAGTCTTAAAGATAGGCTACCATCTCATTTGGATTATTTAGAGCCTGCCTGACTATACAGGCTATATAAAAGGAAAATTTTTTATTAATCTGTACCCTTATAGCTAGGCTACCGTTTTATTTTGACCAGATTATTGTTATTATCTAATCCTTGGGTTCTTGGTGTAAACTGGGCTGCTGCCTAGGCCCATAATAGGATTTTCTTAAAAAGTTCTTTCTTACCTTAATTTAGGTTACTACCTAATCCAGGATATTTAGTTCACACTTATGGATATGTAATCCTAGTTTATAGGCTACAGAAACATCTACTATTAATCTAGTCTAAATTATTCCCAATGAATCTGATGTAGGCTACTGCCTAGATTATAGACATCATTATCTGAAAGGAACATTTCTTTTAGTTAAAACATCTAACTAGAATGACATATTCACACCCATATTTTTACCAATTCCAAAAGTTTCAAACTGAATCTTTAACTGGAACTTAAAACTAAGCAGTTAACTTGCAATTTTAGATGTTTCCATGATCCTTGCTAATGAAATGGGAAAAACAAAAAGCTGAATTTACAGAGTGCTGGCTTGCAGTAAACAATACTCTGTTTGACCATGAAAGACAATGGCTTCCTAGTCCTTGTGCGGATCCGTTTGTCGACAATGTGGAGGACACGCATGCGTGATATCCACTTTTCTTCTTGTGGGTTTTGATGTTGGAAACCGGGTTCAGCTTTGCTGAAGATATGGGAAACTGCCCTCCGTATCTTTGAGTCCATTACATACTCCATCATGTGTTCTAGTGTTTATCATTATGACACAAAGCCTGGCCACAAGACCAGCTAAGAGAGAATTCTTTGATATTAGTTTGGTCACCATGGAGCTCTGGTAGACCATAGAAGGGTAATGCCTTGAGGACGAAACAAGCGACTACACTATCAAAAAATACTTTAAATATGAACAATTTAACAGATATTTCTTGTATAAACCCAAGCAGGAACAAACAAGGAAACATAACTTGTAACTTTCCAAGATGAAAATATAAAATTCAAGTAATCAAGTTCCAAATACAAACCTTGAAACTACAATTCTTGGTCAAGATGTGGGGAAACAAAGCCCTTCCCCGTAGCTTATGGTGAGACACTTCGAAGCACTTCCCAAAACTCCTCCCATTCACACTAAATGACATGGTGATGGGCCTAGAATCCATGTCCAAAAAGCAGCCTATGACATCACCTTTTCCAAAGGGTCGTCCATATTTCTGTAGAACAATACTGGTTAGTATTAAACTTGATTGTTTTGAAACAACTCCCCTTGCATGACCCACTACAGAAGGTACTAAGCGTTCTTTGCACGGTTTCTCTCAAACCAGCTACATGGTTTCCAGTCTCTTTTCAACTGTTCCAAACAGTCTCTATAAGCTTATTTTGTCAAGTGTTCTTTATTGTTACTGTGCTTGAATTTCCATTTATTACCTAACAACACATCATTCTGGCAAGCCCTGTACAAGTAGAAATGTTTACCACATACTATTTGCATGCATTATACCAGTGTGTTAATTTATACAACTCCTTAAGGAAAAAACCCCATAGTAAAAATGTTTCTTATTCTATAATCTTGGTTGTGAACTTGTGCAAAAACCATGCAAAATTTCTTATTCATATCTTACTCTGGATAGCAAGCCTGTGGATGCCTCTGCTGTTCCACCATAACCATAGCTGAAGGGCTCCTCTCCAAGCGTCATTCCAGCATCATCAATGGACCACCCACATCTTACAATGTGGGGATGTTGCTCCCCTTCAAGGTGAGGAACTGCCAAGTGATCTTCTACTTTAACCTCATAAAATACGCGACCACGCTGGAAGCCATATGTAGCACGAACTCCATGCCATACATAAGCAAAACCATCTGAGGTCACAGGTTTTGCACTCAAGAAGGTCTCCTTATCTATAATCAAACTCAAATCACGGTTGTCTGTGGAGCAAAAGTCACATATCAAATGGTATCCCTATTCATAATACATCAGAATGAATTTAAGGCAAGTTTTACAAAATTTGTCAGTAATATCTTGGTTATAATTACTATGCTATAATTTTAAGATGATCAAAGGAAGTTTAAAATTTCACAAGACTAATGTAGCATTAAGAACCACCTGGATCACTATTTTGTAGAAATAGAAGACAGTCACAAACTGATCACTGGATGAAATTCTGGTTGAAGACTGTACATCACTGAATGAAACTTTCCATAAGCAAATGTTCTGAAGTAACACCAATTATGCAAATTATAAAAGCAATTCCTTTGTTTCACCAAAAGAAAAAATTATAAGCTAACTTACACCAGTCAAGAATCACTGCCTCTTCATCATAATCAAAACTTTCAAGAAGATATCTCTTGGAATCTAGGGGTTCTTGTTGGCTGGATGCTTGCCGCTTCTCACCTCGACTCTCTTCAAAGGGTTCATGACTTGGTTCAGCAGATTCTTGTTTGATTTTGGGTGGCTTAACTTTAACATTAGCAGAAAAACTCCTTGGTGGTGGACCTTCAAGATCAGTATCTGGTTTCCTCTTAATGCCTATAAAAATAAAAATAAAAATATATTTCAAAAATATCAATTATACTGTAATTAGAACTGTGTACAAAACGCATACATTATCCAAACACTAAAATCACCTCATCAAAAAGAGTGTAGCTGTGGGCAAAATCTAGACCTATTCAAAATCTATTACAGGTTTGGAAATATATGAGCCATACTCCTGAGCAAAACTATAATAAATCATCATCATCACAATAATAGCAATGATATTAACCCTTTAACGCCGAAGCCCTATTTACAAAAATGTCTCCCGTATGCCGGCGTTCGGGTGAGTTAAGCGCTGACGGAAAAATTTTTTTTAAAATCACAGCACGCTTAGTTTTTAAGATTAAGAGTTCATTTTTGGCTCATTTTTGTCATTGCCTGAAGTTTAGTATGCAACCATCAGAAATGAAAAAATATCATTATCATATATAAATATTGGAATATATGACAGTGAAAAAAAACTCGTATATAATTGTATATAAATCGCTGTAAGCAAAATGGTTAAAGCTAATGAGTTAATTTTTTTACTTGTATTGTACACTAAATTGCGATGATTTTGGTATATAATAAATTTTAAAACGATCAAAGCAACACAGAAAATATTATCACAAAATGATGCATGAATTCATAACGCATCGACGTAAAAAATGTTTTTTCAAAAATTCACCATGAATCGAAATATTGTGCTAGAGACTTCCGTTTGTTGAAAAATGAAGCTAATTGATTGAATATTACTATACTGTAAGTGTTTTAGCTTACAATTGCAGTTTTACCATTTGGTCGAGTTAAAGTTGACCGAAAGTAAATTTTTCTATTTATCGTGATTTATATGGAAATATTTCAAAACCTGATAAAAGCTACAACCATGAATTATTTTTTGTTGTATTGTACATGAAATTGCACACATTTTCATATATAAAACTTTATGTAACGACTAATATAAAGCAGTGCAAATATTACGACAACGAGACGAAAGAATTTCTGAGATGTTGGCCCGAGGTTACCACGCAGGCGTAAGAAAAATGTTTTTAAAAAATTCACCATAAATCGAAATATTGTGCTAGAGACTTCCAATTTATTGCAAAAATGAAGTTAAACGATTGAATATTACTAGAATGTAAGAGTTTTAGCTTACAATTGCGTTTTTACCATTTCGGTCAGTTAAAGTTGACCGAAGGTTGAAATTTTGGCAGTTATCGTGATTTATGTGAAAATATTTCAAAACTGATAAAAGCTACAACCATGAGCTATTTTCTGTTGTATTCTACATGAAATTGCGCACATTTTCATACATAAAAGTTTATGTAACGACTAATGTAAAACGATGCAAACATTATGACAACATGACGAAAGAATTTCTGAGATGTTTGGCGGGTTACAGCGGCATGAGCGTAAGGAAAATTTTTTTCAGAAATTCACCATAAATCGAAATATTGTGCTAGAGACTTCCAGTTTGTTGCAAAATGAAGGTACATGATTGAATATTACTAGAATGTAAGAGTTTTAGCTTATAATTGCGTTTTTTGACCATTTCGGTCGAGTTAAAGTTGACCAAAGCTTGAAATTTTGGCAGTTATCAAGATTTATATGAAAATATTTCAAAACTGATAAAAGCTACAACCATGAGTTATTTTCTGTTGTATTCTACATGAAATTGCGCACATTTCCATATATAAAACTTTATGTAACGACTAATATAAAACAGTGCAAACATTACGACAACGTGACAAAAGAATTTCTGGCGCGGACATAAGGAAAAAGTTTTTCAAAAATTCACCATAAATCAAATATTGTGCTAGAGACTTCCAATTGGTTGCAAAATGAAGTTAAATGATTGAATATTACTAGATCGTAAGAGTTTTAGCTTAAAATTGCGTTTTTTACCATTTCGGTCGAGTCAAAGTTGACCGAAGGTTGAAATTTTAGCAGTTATCGTGGTTTATGAAAATATTTCCAAACTGATAAAAGCTACAACCATGGATTGTATTTTGCTGCTATTGTACATGAAATTGCGCACATTTTCATATATAAAACTTTATGTAACGGCTAATACAGAACAGTGCAAAAATTACGACAAAATGACGAAAGAATTTATGAAATTTTCAGGCTGAGTTACCGCCCGTGCGTAAGAAAAAAGTTTTTAAAAATTCACCATAAATCGAAATATTGTGCTAGAGACTTCCAATTTGTTGCAAAATGAAGGTACATGATTGAATATTACTAGAATGTAAGAGTTTTAGCTTACACAATTGCGTTTTCAACCATTTCGGTCAGTCAAAGTTGACCGAAGGTTGAAATTTTTGTAGTCGGCGTCGGGTATGTCCATTCGGCACCCAACAGACAATTTTAGTCGACGTATGATACGTCCAATAGGCGTTTAAGGGTTAAAGTTAAATAAATTTATTTTCCAATACACACATTAATGAACCACTGCCTAATCATGGGGTCAGCTGCTGTTGAAGACACTCCCATGGAAATAAGAGGCCCACCAACTGACTAAGAATCCATACCGGGCATCAGTGCCTCTAGTGGTGGTAAATAATTCCTTTAGCTGTTTAGACTTACTACAGGAAAGAAGTGGTTGGGAAATGGCTATTTGATAGTAAACTGATGGGTTTACATTAAATAAAAATAAACTTTTAATTTAAAACATCCCATTACGTTGCTACTGACTAAGTAGTTACATGAGTCAACAGGTGTTTCTGATGTAACAAAATAATGAGTAACTATACTCTTTTGCATATTTCTTTTTTTTTATCTTGTGAAAATGCACACTTAAAAGTGATGGGCAGCTTGATAATGATTGGCTTAAGTGTATAACATGTCTGAACAGTAGTGTTATATTTCCTATAATTGCCTGATATTCTGAATAAATGATTACTTAATAATGCCATATTTCTCTCCTAAATATATGTTGTCTGTTAAAAATGCTGCCAAACTGAGTGTGAAAATATGTTTTAAGTCTAAAAATTAATACTTTGGGTCCCACGTTAAGCAAAAATCTGCGTTAAGTTTGAACACCCCTCAAAAAATGCTTATAACTGCCTGCTTTAATAGTTACAACACCAAAGACCCCCTATAAAAATGCTTATAACTGCCTATTTTAATAGTTCAAACACCAAATATACCTTAAACTATCATCCTAAAAAAATTTAATATTTCAGTCATCTTACAACGTTAGCCTTAAAAATATACATACTACAGCTTACAGCTGTGTGTGGAAAAATCACAATTTTTATAAGTAAATTGTATATTTCTTAACTATACAAATCTGAGGTCCATTACATTAGGAATTACTTTCAACGTAGGCTGGAAACGGCCGTTGAACTTCAAACAAGGTGGTTAGGCAGTTAACTACCGTCCGGGAGGCGGGAGTACCGCCTGCCCAGATGTACACATTCCAATTTGCCTTTTGGACCAGGTGTCAGATTGAGGGGTGGCATGAGGTGGGCATGAAATGTAATGTAAAGGACCTCGGGTTTGTATAGTTAAGAAAAATACAATTTACTATCAAAAATTATTTGTTCCAATACAATATACAAACCGTCGGTCCTTTACATTAGGAAGCCTCACTGGTTGGAGGGAGGAATCTGAGTGAGTCTCTATGAACTGACTGGAGTTCACCACACCTTGTCTTCCCTTCCCGGTTCATAGAGTGGGGAAGGAAAAACTGCCTCTGACAAAATGATCGGGTTGTAAGAAACGCGGGATCAATTGTCAGACTTCTGGGTCCCTTTGCTTGAAAGAGGAATCGTCAGTTCATGGAAAGTAGGCTAGGAAGAACTTGGAGTCGGTGACATAAATGCAATCACAAGCACTGAGTTTGTCTTATAGTCATGGTCTCCTTCCCCCACTTGCAAGGGGAAGGAATGGGGTTGCTTCTATAAACCTGAACAGAAAATAGAACGGGAGCTCCTGTTGGGTGCTTACCTGCATCGACTGCCAGATCCAGCATGTAACGGCATGCCCACTCCCTGCCCATGGGAAGAGAGCCAAGATGGGGAGAAAGAAGAGAGGCCAGTCACTCCACATTCATTCTCCCTATCACAACCGTACATCTTAGGTGAGATGCAACCTGTCCTGTTAGAGGAGCCGGGTAAGTTACACAATTTGTTGAGCAGCTACCATAGGACCCAAGGAAAAAGCATCCAAGGACTTGTGAGCAACATCCCGAAGGCAGAAGTAGGTGAAAGTGGTCTGTTGGGACCACACACCTGCCTTCAGCACCTGCAGAACCGACATGTTCTTCCGGAATGTGAGGGACAGACCAATGCTGCAGACTTCGTGAGCTCTCAGACGAAGCGTACCGGTGTCGTATTCTCCAGCAGCAGAATACGCTCTCATCGTCTCATGAAGCCATAAAGAGATCGTGTTCTTGGACACTTCCTTCTTGGCCGAGCCAGTACTAACAAAGAGTTGTCGACACTCAGGCCGGAGACGTCGTGTCCTCTTCAGATAGCGCCGCAGCACTCTAACAGGACACAGTAGCATCTTGGCTGGTTCCTTACCTACAAAGTCCTCTAGGGAGGGGATCATGAAGGACCCAAACCATGCATCAGGGACCGAAGGAATCTGAGTCTTCGCCACAAAATCCGGGACAAAGTAGAGCGTAACCGATCCCTATCCCCTTGAGTGTTTAACATCAAAGGACAGCCCGTGCAGTTCGCCAACTCTCTTCGCCGATGCCAGAGCCAGCAGGAAGATGGTCTTGAGGGTCAGATCCCTGTCTGACGACTCTTGTAAAGGCTCGTACGGTGCGCGAGTCAGGCTCCTTAGAACGAGAGTCACATCCTACGCAGGGGGCCTGAGATCCCTGGGTGCGTTAGCCTTTTACAGCTGAAATGGAGAGAAGCTTCTCTCGGCGAAGGAAGACGAGGAAGTCCGCAACCTGCTGAACAGTAGCTCCGAACGGAGATATACCCCTTCCACGACACCAACCACAGAAGATGGACCACTTACCCTGGTATACCGCTATGGAGGATTGTCTGAGGTACCCGGCCATCTCCATTGCTGTGCGACGTGAAAAGCCTCTTACTCGCAGGAGATGGTGGATATCCTCCAGCCGTGAAGACACAGGAACTGCACTGCCTGGTGGTACCGCTCTACCTGGGGTTGACATAGCAGGTTGGGGCAGGGGGAGACCTCTCTCGGCACCTAGGAGAGGAGAGCTAGCAGGTTGGGACACCAAACGGCCTGCGGCCATTTGGGTGCCACCAGAATCATTCTGAGATTCGGGGTGATCATCCCTTGGCTGATCACTCTGCAAATCAGACAGAATGGAGGAAAGGCGTAGACGTCGAGGTTGTCCCACGGGTGCTGGAACGTGTCCTCCGTAATGACCCATGGTTCCGGCACGACAGAGCAGAAGACCTGGAGTTTTCTGTTGTGCTGGGTGGCAAACAGGTCGATGACTGGACGCCCCCACAGGTCGAATAGCCTTTCCATGACTTCCAAGTGAAGGGACCATTTGGTTCTTATCACCTGATTCGGGCGGCTGAGCTTGTCTGCCATGACATTCCTCTTGCCTGGAATGTACCTGGCTGACAGCTCTACTGAGTGAGCCATGGCCCACTCGTGCACCTGCATCATCAACTGGTGGAGTGGGAGGGATACTAGACCCCCTGCTTGTTGACATATGCCACTACCGTGGTGCTGCCGCTCATCAGTACCACGGAGTGTCCCATCACTTGATTTCGGAACTCTTGGAGAGCCAGGAAGGCTGCCTTGAGTTCCAGGATGTTGATGTGAAGGTGCTTGTTCTCTCTGTGCCACATTCCCGAAGCCAGCAACTCCTCCATGTGTGCGCCCCATCCCTCGGTAGATGCGTCTGAGAACAGCAGCATGTCCGGAGGGGGAGTATGCAGGGATACTCCTATCGAGAGGTTCCTGTAGTCCATCCACCAACAAAGGTCCTCTCTCACCTCCTTGGAAAGAGGGATTGGAAAGGACTGGGGGTCTCGGGACTGGGACCAATACTCCTTTAGTCTCCATTGTAGAGACCGTAGGTGAAGACACCCATGAGGTACGAGCTTCTCCAGCGACAACAAGTGACTGATGACGACTTGCCATTGCCGGGCTGGCTGTTCCTGTCGAGACAGGAACAGCTGTGCTGCTTGCCTGAACCTGCTGATATGAGAGTCAGAGGGAAAGACATTCGCTGCTACCTTGTCTATCAGCATGCCCAGGTACTTTATCCTCTGCTTGGGGGTGAGACCTGACTTCTCGAGATTCACCATGATCCCATGATCGCGGCAAAACTCAAGGAGCCGATCCCTGTCATTTTCAACTTCTCATGGAAGGTAGGGAAAATTTTTTATAATTTTTTATTTATACAGTGTGAATGTACGTGTCATTTTCTTTCCATTGATGTGATTTTTTTTTTATTTTGCCGACCTCAAAGTTTCCCCGGTCTGGGGTGCTGCACATTGATAAATTATGCCATCCCTTAAGGGTTATGTTGCTGCAACAAGAGACCTGGATCTAGACGAACCAGGTCTGGGTCGACCTGCTTAGGCGGCAATGACCTCTCCGACGGCATGTAGAAACACTTCTGACAAGGTAGAGGAGGGGGAAGTAGCTTGTCCGAGCAGTTCGATCGAAGAGAATTGTCCTGCCCAGACACAAGACCATTCACATGATCGAGACCCCCTTGGCAAGTGTGGACCACGGCAGCCCCACCGAAGCCTTGGGTTCGTTTTTGGGTCCCCAAAAGGATTTGAGGCACGACGGACGATCCACAGACAAGACCTTGGTCCCTTCCCGGAGGGCATTGTGCTGACGAATCAACACAATTACCTCAGCACACGTCCTCTGTATCTCGGGAGTGTCCGTATCCTGGGGAAGAGAACCCTCGAGTCCTTCCTGGGTGCGGTCCTCACGATCTACTCTCCCCGCAGGAGGGAGAACCTCAACAGACCCACGTGATCCATCCTGCACACCGCGGGCGTACGACCTGGCTGAATCAAGGACCAAACTAGCACATGCACCCCTGAGGTAGAACTCTGGGGAGACAACTCACTGGAGTTCTTCTTGTCCGACTTGTGCCCCCTGGGAGGAGCCCAGGAGGTAGAGGGGACAGGCGAGGAGGATCGGGCACTCCCACCGGTCTTGTTGGCAGAACCAACAGGAGCAGCGGGCCGGGAGGGGTCACCAACCTGTGGTGGGGACGGCAACCAGGGTTGAGGAGAACGCTTTTGCCTGGGCAAAGCGGTCTTCCGAGGGACCTCTTCTCTACCTCCCCAAGTGTCCGGACCTGAGGGACCGATGCACCTTCCCAGGAACCTGGTTTGGTACTCGAAGAAGTACCAGCAGGAAGAGTCTGAGCACCTGCATGACGGGACACTTTCTCCCATTCTGTGCCCAAGTCAGCACAGAGAGATGTTTCTCACATACCAGACTGGGGTACTCGGGTCTCCTTAGAGACCCAGGTACTCGGAACGACTCGTGAGCGAGTGTCTGACATGGTCCGCTGGCCTTAGAAGCAGGCTTCTTCGGCGCAGTGGGGGGAGTGCAAACTGCGGTCTGCATGCCCTCGGCTCCCAATACGACTGACCCAGGGGTCAACGCATCGGTTCCCTGGTCCATGGACGGGGAAGAGCTAACGAGAGATCCCACTGCCTTCCTTGTGGAAGGAGGCAGTCCCTTAGAGGTCTCAGTGCCAGACTTCTTAAGGGGGGGGAGGCAGGCTTCTTCTTCCTTGGCTGGTGAGCCTTGGAAGGAGAAGAGGAAGATGAAGTAGCAGACAACGACGGCAACAACAATGATGAAGACGAAGACGAAGACAACATCACCTTCCTCAATCTCTTTTTCGACTTCTTCTTCGCCATCTTCCTCAGGATAGCAGTCAGGTCTCCCATCCACAGAGGCGCAGCAAAAGGCACAGGAGCAACCAGGGGGGCCATAGAAGCAGGCACAACCTGGGTAGCAGAGACATTGCTCAGGCCAGCAGCTACCAGGGCAGGTACAGCAGCGCGGGAGCCAGGACAGCCAGGAGACGAAGCCAGGGTTGGAGGCACGGGTGGTGCATGGGAAGCCAGGCCGGGCCGAGTGTCTGAGAAGCAAGGAAACGGAACCGTGGTCATGAACAAGCGTGAGTCAGCAACAGGAGCAGGCATTGACATGTACGGCACTGATGAAGTCACCATGCGCAAGGGGCCAAGCAGGGATAACAGGGCCAGGAACCCAGGAAGCAGCAGCACAGAGTGGAACGTAGTAGGAGCGGTCGACGCCTGGGTGTCCAGGTGCGAGGCCACTGTCACAGGCAGCTTACCAAAGGACGACATGGGAAGCTGAAATACCTAGGCACAATGCTACTTGACTTGTTATTGGCTGGCATTTGCAAAGAAGCCAATCCAGAAGCACCTTTCATTTTCCTTGGCACTGATTGGCTGTACCCCCAAGGTTTTGTCCCTTGGAGATGTGCTGCAGGAGCCCACATCTCTGCCAGTTAACCGAGTAGGCCTCTGCTGTTTGAGTGTTTCACTGCATACCTGAGTACTTTGCTTATCTTTCTGTCTCGCTTTTGATCTTTGCGTATACTGTATTTTTTAATCGTGCTCCAAGATGGCTCCTAAACGCCCTGCGCCTTCTATAGCTTCTGGCAAAGAGCCTAAATGCCAGAAGAAGGTAATGACGCTCCAGGAGCAGGTAGCACTTCTGGGAATGTTAGGAAGGGAAAAGTTACGCCACAGCAGCCCGCCATTATGGCGTGAATGAGAGTAAATTTAGTACAACACAAAAGAGGTGGTGATAAGGAATACCATGGATGTTAGCTTCGGCAGTAGTAACAAGACATTTTCCCTGTGTGAGACAATAGCATTATGAGATGGAGTCGGCCTTGGTGAGGTGGATAACGGACTGCAGTAAGAAGAACATCCCCTCAACAACATCATCAGCCATGAGAAGGTACGAAAAATCTACCAACAGTTTTCAACCGTTACGGAAGGTGACAACGTATGGTATAGAGGGATGAAGAAATTTGTTTTTATCTAGCATTTCCCAACGTTTTGTGAGAGAGAGAGAGAGAGAGAGAGAGAGAGAGAGAGAGAGAGAGAGAGAGAGAGAGAGAGAGAGAGAGAGAGAGAGAGAGAGAGAGAGAGAGAGAGAGTGTAATTGTCGTTGTGAGTGGTTCGGTTGTTGGAGTTCGTTTATGGCGCTGTCTGTCTGTCTGTCGGGAGTTTTTCGGTTTTGGGGAAGTCTTGAGTCAGAGCTAGTGCTGGTCTGTTGTTTGGTTTTGGACAGTTTTTTTGTGCTGATGCAAAGTTGTTGTTTTCCCTTGTTAGTGTGCTGTTCTTGTTGCTGTATGTTCGTGAGTCGTGTGTTTTTCTGTTTTGGTTTGGTTTGTGTGGTTTCGTGTGCTGTGTTGGCGACCGTGGACGCCTTATCCATCTCCAGCAGCCGAAGATCAGGGTGAGTGTTGCGTGTTGTGTTGTTTGTGGGTGTGAATTCCACCACATAATATTTGGCGCCCAACGTGGGGCAGCTGGTATTGCAGCTGCAATGAGGTTGGTGGCTGGTAGTGTGACTGAAGAGAAGGATGGAAGAGGAACTGGTGAGGTTGCGAGAGGAGAATCATGGTTGAGGGTGAGAATGAGAGATTGAGGAGTCAGTTGGAGGAGATGGGGAATGCTAAGAAGTGCAAAAGAAGAAATGAAAGGGGGAGATGAAAGAGTCAGAAGAGAGAATGGAAGAGAGGGTGGATAAAAGCTGGAGGGAATGATGAAAAAGTGTGGAAGAAATGATGAAAAAGGTATGTTCAAGGGTGTTTTTGGAGAAGGGGCTGTTGGAGGCAGGTCCTCTGGAATGCGTGAAGGGGCAAGAGAGAAGAAAAGGAGGAAGAAGTGAATGGAAGCGTGAGTGATGAAAGTGATATGGGAATAGGAAGTAAGAAACGAGGAATGAGAGGCAGGGTAAGGAAAAGGGGAATGAAAAGCAGGGGAAGGAACAGAGGGAAAGTAAAGGATAAGTCAGGGGAAGAAAAAAGGGAAGAAGGGAAAGGGAAAGGAAATTGGTAAGAAGGGTAAGGGAAGTGGGAAAGGCAGGAAAGAAGGAGAGGGTGAAGGCAGTAGTGATAGTGAGGTGGATGGAGGTGAGTGGATAAAAGTGGATAAAAAGAGGAAGAAGAGTGTAATGAGTAAGATGAATGTAAGTGCGGAGTGGACTCTTTGTATTCGGAAGAGGGTATGAAAGGACAGAAAAGTAGTGAAAGTGAGTGAAAGTGAGAAAGAAGTGAGAAAGGCTATGTATGTGAGGAGGTACCCCGGTGTGAAAGGTATAATGAGTATGGAAGTAGGGATGTGCATGATTTCTTTAGGGAGTATGAAAGGTTTTGTCAGGATAAGTATGGGGAAAGTAAGAGAGTGTGGGCACGAGAATTAGGAGAATATTTGACTGGGTTTTGCTGATATGTATAGGGTTATTATGAGTGTGGGAGATGTTGAGTATGACAAGGTGAAAACTAGACTAGTTGAGCAAGCGAGGCGTATGAAGCAGTGTTAAGTATAAGAGGAAGAATGAATTTGATGAGGCAAGAATGAAAGCTGGGAAACCTTGTCACTGTATGCTTGTAGGCTGGAGATGTTGGCAGGAAGAAGTTTGGGGATGATGGGATAGATGAATGTAAGGGGAGTTAGTACGGAAGTTGTTAGGGACAGTGCCAGATGGAGTTAGAAATTTGTGAACTTGAAGCGGAAGGAGAAGAAAAGATGGACGAATGAAAGGTTGACTTGGGGAGAAATTTTGGAAATTGTAGAAGATTATGAGCTTGACAGGGTTATAAAGAGAGCAGAAGTGTAAGTGTAAGAGGCTGGGGTAGATGAGAGAGTGCCAGAGTTTGGAAGCTTTAGGGATGCAGTGTTGAGGGGCCCAATGAGAATGGCCGATAGTGTAATAGATAGGAGTGTAAGAGCAAGTAATGTGGAGGTGCCAGTGAGGGATGAATGGTGGGTTTGTAAGGGAACAACGGGTTGGACGGGTTAGGGATAGTAGTGTACAAAGGGAAGGTCGGTGAGTGGAAGTCGAGCAGAAGTGTTTTAGATGTGGAAAGGAAGGACATACAAAGAATGAGTGTAGGTGGGCTTTAGGAGCGTGTTTGGTGTGGGCAATCGGGACATTTGGTAAGGGAGTGTCACGAAAGATAGGGGTTAAATGCTACAGTGCGGACAGGTGGGTCATATTGCTAATGGTTGTAGGGGTACCAGTGAATGTAATATGTGGCAACTGTGGTAAGAATGGGCATTATGCGAGAATGTGTTCAGAACCGAGAAGCGAAGTGTCGAATGTGGAATGGAAGGGCATGTATCAAGTGTATGTAGACGACAGAGGGGTGACTGTGACAGCGAATTCAGGAAACTGAGTGTGAAGGGGTTCAAATGGGTGGATCCTCCAGGATGCAAGCGGTGCGTGTGATGCATGTACGTGAGGGTTGTTGCATGAGGGAGGCTTTGCTGGAAAGACTGACGAGTGCATGAAGCAATTTGTTTTGATAGAGTATGGCAGAAAACGTAAGAAAGGAAGAACGTAAGTGAACGGAATGATCGTAAGTTGTGTGATAGGGGTGTGAGTGCCAAAGTGAAAATGAGTGATAAAGCGTATAATACGGATGAATGGGATGGTATGAATAGAACGTATAGCATATGCGGGTTTGATATAACTGAGTTGACTGAACGTGTAGGGGTAAGTGAACGGTTGGAGGTGAGCGAAAGTGTAAGAGTAAGAAGGCGTAGCAGTGATAGACGAGTGATTGAAAGCATGAATGAATCGTTGCAAGAATTGGAAAGGTCAATGAGCGAATGGGATGGGTTAGTTGAAGAATTGGGGAGGTATTTGGGAACGAGTTAGAGGGTATAGATGAGATTGTGGATGAAATTGAGAGTGGAAATAGTGAAGAAGATAGCGTGAATCTGAGAGAGAATGGAGATGTGGATTTGAATGTTGCTAGAAGAGAGAATGATTCTGAAAGAATGATTGCGTGCCCGCGAACGCAATCTAGAGGACCTGCTAGTGAGCATCCGTGGGTGTTGCGTAAGGCGATTTGAAAGAGGTGTGAAAGGTGTTGGTTGGGAAATGCTAAAAGGGGGAGAAATATAGAGGATGAAGAAATTTGTTTTTATCTAGCATTTCCCAACGTTTTGTGAAGAGAGAGAGAGAGAGAGAGAGAGAGAGAGAGAGAGAGAGAGAGAGAGAGAGTGTAATTGTGGGTTTGTGAGTGGTTCAGGTTGTTGGAGTTCGTTCTGGCGCTGTCTGTCTGTCTGTTGGGAGTTTTTCGGTTTTGGGGAAGTCTTGAGTCAGAACTAGTGCTGGTCTGTCGTTTGGTTTTGGACAGTTTTTTTGTGCTGATGCAAAGTTGTTGTTTTCCCTTGTTAGTGTGCTGTTCTTGTTGCTGTATGTTCAGTGAGTCGTGTGTTTTTCTGTTTTGGTTTGGTTTGTGTGTTTTTGTGTGCTGTGTTGGCGACCGTGGACGCCTTACCCATCTTCCAGCAAATCGAGGACCAGGGTGAGTGTTGTGTACTGTTTTTTTGTGTTTTGAAATTCCGCCACAATGGGAAGCAAACTTAGGCTTCGAAGACCCTGCTAAAGAAGAAGAGGAAGAAGCAGGGCCATCGTCAGCTTCTCAAGGTTTTCGGGATGGCAAGGTGGGGTTCCATCATTTCCAGAAGTGGTTCCACCTAAAGAGTGTTTCTCCGCATGGGGCAATGGCATCGGCAGACTTGGGAGCGGCCACAAAATACCCAGAGACCTTCAAGAACATCATCAGGGACAAGGGTTACAGTCCAGAACAGGTGTTCAATATGGACGAGACTGGCTTTTTCTGGCAGAAAATGCCTTCACAGACATATCACATGAAGGAAAAAGCCAGAACCCCTAGGCCTAAGGCCCAGAAGGATAGGGTTACCCTCATCATGTGTGGCAATGCTGCTGGCTTCATGCTGAAACCAGGCCTCATTTACAAGGCTGCAAACCCCATGGCCCTCAAGAATAAAAACAAGAACTTGCTGCCTGTGTTTTGGATCCACAACACCAAGGCCTGGATCACAACCGTCCTTACGTCTAACTGGTTCATTCAAAGCTTCATCCCTCAAGTTAAGGATTACCTCAGTGACTTATGCAACAGAGTTTAAAATGTTATTGATTATGGATAATAATGGTGACCACCCTGTGGATCTTTATTACGAAGGAGTCGGCTTGAGTTCCTCCCTGCCAACACCTCCTCACTCCTCCAGCCTATGGACCAGGGCATGATCAATGCCTTCAAGGTACTCTACACCCGGAACTTCCTTGAGCACTTTGTGAAGGAAATGGACACTGATGTCAATTTAGTGAATTTACGCTGAAGGAATATTGGCATAAATTCATGAATGCCATGTCTAACCGTCATCAGCCAATCATTGAAGGATATGAAGAGGGAGACCCTTAATGCGTGCTGGAAGAAGCTGTGGCTGGAGTGTGTTCACGATTACAGTATAAGGGCCTCTCTCCTGATGAAATTCAACATTCAGCGATTGTTAAGGCAGTACAATTGGCAGGGATGCTTGGTGGAAAAGGCTTCGATGACATCACCGAGGATTAAGTCAGCACCCTCATTGATGCCCACTCTGACCCCCTGACGGACCAAGATCTGGAAGAGCTGATGAAGTCTTTCAGTACACGGCAAGTTCAGGGGACAAGCAGGAGGATGAGGGCCTGTCTTTGGAAAGTCTGTCCTGAATTATGAGGGAAACCAGGGAGATGACGGGCATAGGATTCTGATATGGAACATTCCATAGTTTTCAAATGCCCTTGTTGAGTGCATGGGCCCTACAATAACCTCCTTGCCAGCATGAAAAAGCCGCAACAGCAGCTGACCATCACCATGTTTCTTGAGCCCATGAAGAAGGACCCTCCAGAGCCTCCCAGAGCTCCTGAAGAAGTTTGATTGGTGGACAAAGCGCCTGAAGAAAGGGAAGAGGCACCCCCAGAGGAGATGTTAACTCCTATGCTTTGCTGTGCAATCATATCTTCATAGTCATTTATCGGACTGCACAACAAACTCATCATCTTCCTCAATCAACAGTCATCACTGGAGAGTACCCATATGATTTATGTAATCTTAAACTTCTTATTATTTCATGTTTTTTTCAATGCATATTTAGATATTTAGGTACAGTACTTACTGTTCCCTGCACTTGAGAATGTGCCAAGGTTACCCCTATCTACTATATACATTTGAAGAAAACAGTAAGGCTTGAATACTGTATGAAGAAAATGTGCGTGCCTGAACACAGGAGTAACTTAATTAGTTTTCGCCTTGGTAAGAATAACAGTTGTTGGAGTGTTCACGCATACCTGTCAGCCATATATTTTTAAGGGTAATATTGTAAGATGACTTAGAAATGATATTAAAGTCTTTTAGGATGATAGTTTGAGGTATATTTGGTGCCTGAATAGTTAAAATAGGCAGTTATAAGCGTTTTAGAAGGGGGGTCTCAAGTATTCGCAGATTTTAGCTATTTGCGGGCAGTTGTAGTCCCTAACCCCTGTGAATACCGAGGGTTGACTGTACTTCATTTTGCAAAATGTTTATTCACACAGGTATGTTGTTCCAAAGAGAGAGACACAAAGCTACAAGAAAGTTTTCAAATTTAAAAACTGATCTGGCTTCAAAATATGATAAAACTCAATCAGCTTTCCTTCTTTATACTATAAATCTGCCATTTTCCTGGAAGTCATTAATTTCCATTTGAAATGGATTTGGAAGATTTTCAACATTGCAGTCAAATACAGTAGATTTGAAAAAAGCCTGATTTCTTATGTTTGAGTATCAAGGTCAGAAAATCACTCTTGAATTTGTTCATCTAAATTACTTCAGTTGCAAATGAGGAAGGAAATTCAACTTCACTTTCTGCATGAAATTTTTCACATGGAAAAAGAGCAAAATTTTGAACTTTTGCTCTCAAACCCTTGACATGGGCAAATAAAACACTAATAAAATTTTCATCACCTTGCAACTTCAAATTCAATCAATTCATATGACCAGTCACATCGGCAAACATGCCAATTTTCACAACCACTCACTATCTGCCAACAGGGGTTAAGGTTTATTTCTCTCTGTGAAAAATAGATAATTTTCCTGTCAGGCCCGAAAGAAACTGAACAGCACCTTTCCACAACTAAGCCACTAAACTGCTTTGTAATCAGGCTAGTCAACAAACTCAGAATCGATTACTTCCAGATAACTGTGCAACTGGTGATGACTGATGAATGAGACTGAACCAAATTAACCTTAACCTAAGAAACAAAAGGCTTCATGACAAGACATACCAAGCTATTTTAAGCACAAAGTTTGTTGATGGATAAGGCAATGAAGATACGGGTTTTGAGAATCCCCCAACCTCACAAGTTGTGGTAGTTTTCCCCAACCAGACCTTTCTTCACCTAGACATATTCTTCCCTCCATCAACCCTCACACATAATGGTTACTTCCACTCCAAGTTATAATATATTCAGTCATGGTTTTTTGCACTTTAACAAAAATGTCCTCTCCAGTTGTGGTGTGAATGCACTGAACTGATGCTAATTCTTGAGTGACATTAAAATCACTGTCAACACCATGGAAGAATACTAGGAGTTGTGAGGCATCACACACATAATTTGGTTCACTCAGCAAGAGAGAATACAAGCAAAATCTTGTTGCTTTACACACAATTTGCTGAACTTTGGTGCTTCCTAAATCTTCAATTGTATGAGCAACAGCATTTGGTACAAGATTTAACTGTGTTGAATAAGTTTGAATTTTCTGGATGTTGATTATCTGTCAGTTTTATAAATTTAATCATTATTATTTTGTTATTTTTATTTTCTGGGTTAGTGAAGTAGGTATAGGCATTATAAATTTAAGAAATGTATACAAAATATACTGTTAATTTTATTGGATTTTGTGAAGCGGATCTCTCATTATGTTTGAAATGGCGCAACAGTCGTTGTGACGCCATAAGACACCCGGAAGATGGGAGTAAGGAAAACAGTGGGGTGGATTGATTTATACATTTTAGGCATACATGCCAAGCACTGGGGCAACTAAGGCCATTCAGCACCGAATCGGAAATTGACAGTGAACAGGCATGAAAGGTGTAACAGGAGGAAAACCTCGCAGTTGCACTATGAATCAGTTGTTAGAAGAGGGTGGACAGTAAGATGGAAGAAAGAGACTATGAACGGAGGTAGAGTAAAAGGAATGAAAGCAGTTGTAGCTAGGGGCCAAAAGGATGCTGCAAAGACCCTTAAGTAATTGCCTACATTGCACAGCATGAGGTGCACTGACGGCACTACCCCCCTACGGGGAAAACAGTGGGGTGGGGGGAGTGATGAGTCAGCGGTGGTGGTGGAAGGTTGTGAGCATTCTCGTTTGCAGTTTGTTGTTGGTTTGTCTTTCTTTTGTTGCTTGTGGTCATGAGATGAATTGGACAAGTGCGGTGGGAACAGGTATGTAAATTGTGTAATTGTTGCATTTTGGTCGGGCTGAGAATTTATTCAGATGTAACTCTCTGGCCACAGCCATCATACACTTTTATAATATATCCATTGGTGAAAGGGGTTCCTCTTTCAGCCAACACAGAAGCAACTTTGTAACTTTCCCTAGTTAGAGCTTCATATACTGTACATTATTTGGTTCTTTGTAAAAACAGCTTGTTGAGAACACATACTGCGCTGAATGGATTCAAACTTTTCTGATAACATTGACGCATATTGTATTAATTCAGAACAGCAACACTGTCTTTATATATGAAGCATAAGGCTTCACTTGCTTTCCCAAAAAAATTACTTTATGCCACATTCTTATGGAGCTGACAAAATGTCCATAGTAAATACAATACTGACAATTTCATTTTCTCAAAAATAGTTTGTTTTTCAGTAAACATGAAAACATCCTGAATTTTAATTAGTCATTTTAGAAATCAGGCTAAGACAATTTTCTTTACTAAAAAATAAACCAGTTTAGGGAATGAAATGACATAATTTTCGTACTTACCAGATACATTTGGAGTAACTCCAAAGTTTAAGACACCAGGCAATTTAAATATGAAAATGATAATACCAAGGGCAACACAGGCTTTCCCTGGTTATCAGCAATTTGGTTTTATGGCACTTTTCTAGCGCTGCCGATAACTGGATTTTTTGCGGCGATCTCCACTTCTCAGCGCCAATAACTGGAGATCAGCACCAATTGCCATTTAAGAGCACTGACAATATGCTGTTATCAGCGCCGATAAGCGCTGATATCGCTGACTTCCAGTTATCAGCGATTTTTGGTTATCGTCACGTCATCAGGAACAGAACCCCTGCCAATAACCAGGGACTGCCTACCAGCATCAGGGGTATGGGAGACAACTGACTGCCTTCACACTTGAGCTTTTGAATATTAGCTGCAAGCCAGACGAAATCATGTGGTGGGCTAGATGTGGCCCCCAGGCCATAGTTTAAAGACCCCTGTGCTACAGCTATCCTAAATGGCAAAAGAAACTGTTACAAATACTGAATTACACACCCACCCACAACCAAAGATTGAGATACAAAACCATCCAAAGGTGCAACAACCATGTTACAGTTAATAACAAGAAACACATACAGTACTATGTTTACATAATAAGTTCGGGAAAGAAAAGGAGGGAGAGGTTAAGCACAATGATAATAGCTACTGTACTTACGCCCTGGTCTTTGCTTCTTTGAATCTGGAGAATGTGACCAAGAATGAGCTCTTCTCTTTTCTCCTCGTCTATCTTCTGTATCGGATAGCTCCTGCTTTGGTTCTATCAACTCTTCCTTTATATCAATTTTCTCACTTTTCATGCAACCATCATACCAATTTCCAAGTTCTTCCATTACCTCTGTAAAAAAAAAAAATTAGAAAATAACGGCAAGTGGGAAATAAAACAAGTATCAACACGTGGACACTGATAAAAGGAACTAAACACATGACTCATGTCAAGTGCAGTTGGAGAATATTACAAATGAAGTTACAGATTAATCTAGCAGATCACAGAGAGAGAGAGAGAGAGAGAGAGAGAGAGAGAGAGAGAGAGAGAGAGAGAGAGAGAGAGAGAGAGAGAGAGAGAGAGAGCTGCATCCAATCTCTAACTCATACAAAAAACTCTAATTAATGTGTATAAATAACCACAACTTAATAAGGTTTACTTATAATGGGCCCTTACTGCATATCCCCCTTTGGTCTTTCTAGTTTAGCTATCAAACGTCTTCAACTTTAACTTGTGCAACATATTTGGTAAGCGATCAACGAATGTAGTTTTAAGGGTAAGGCTACTAAGCAATCTAGGATATACACTTCCTCAAAACTACAGTAGCATTACAATCAAACTGAAAGCATAGAGTGGATACAAGCAGCCTCCCTTGGCAACATGATCCTGTCTTTTTTTTTTTCTACTGCTATGTTTGTTCCCATTTTGATGGCTAGTGTTAAAATTCAAGGATATTGCAATTAAAATGAAACAAAAATGCTTTTTTTCATGAATTCTGCTGGCTAAACAAATCTGCCATGTTATCCACATCCCAAAAAGTCCTTTCCTTTCAACTACATTCTTACACTTACGTTGTACCCTAAACCTAAAAATAACTAGAGCACTGTATAGGATATTGCTGAATAAAAGGAAACAAATTTCATAAATGATTTCCCACTAACAAGGCATATTTGCCAGTAATTCTTCCATTCCTCCCTTCTGATAAATCATGTCACACTTTATAATACAGGCAATCCCATGTTATGGGCGGGGGTACCATTCCGACAGCGTGACGATAAGTGAAAATCAACAATAATAAAAAACTGGCAATTTTCAGTGCTTATTGGCGCCGATAACCTGAGATTGGTGCCTCTGTTAGGAATGAATCTGCACCAATACCCGATTATCAGCGCCGATAGGCAGAAATCGGTGATTTTCAGCGCCGAAAATCACCAATTTGCATCATGAGACATGCGCTGTAAAACTGGATTGCCAATAACCAAGGCCGCCAATAACAGGGGACTGCCTGTACATGTATACGTGTATATATATATTTTCCATACCGTAGCCGCTGTTCATCCTCAAAGTATAATCCATAATGGGCTAGGGTAGAGATGGTCTCACCCTTCCCCTCCTCTAAGGTAGTTTTTTCAAAAAACCAAAAGTAGATACTGAAACTATCAGAGGCCAGAAACAAAAGCAACAAAGGTACACGTATCAAGCAAACTAAAGACCAAAACGGTACTGTACTTAGAAAGGAGGAAGATATCTTGAAAAGATGGAAAGAGTATTCTGAACAACTGCTGTATGAAGAAAATTTACAACTAATATGAGAGGATGGACAAGTGAACATGGGAATGGTAATAAGTTTCTCTAGGCAACAGGTGCTAAACACCTTAAAGAAGATGGAGAATATGAAAGAGTAACGTTCACATTTGCAGTAAAATATTAATTTAAAATATTTATAATGTAAATTTCATCAAGAATTTTGTCAGATGTTGGTAACATGTTGCATTACTTATTACTTGTCTCCGCTTCCCTAAACAAAGGGAAGGAGTGTGCGTGTGTTAAAATGTGCACACACTAAGGGATATTGAGTTTCTCCGGTCTCTTTTGGAATGTATATCTTATTGTTTTTTCATCTTCCATGCAGTGCAAATGATGACAAAACACACAAAAATAAAAATGAGAAGTCACAATAAAAATCAGAATAGTGTAAAATAAAAATATTTGAAGGAGAGAAGTGTGTGTGTGTGTGTGTGCATGTGTTACAGGCTTCAACATATGTGGTATGAGTTGGTCTCTTTCGCTCTCTCTCTTTATGTGTTGTACTTGATTATTTCATAAGTTACAGTACTATAATATCCTTTAATAAAATGTGGGAGAAGCATAAAAAAAAAAACTTTACCGAAGTCATACACCTTCCTACCCTTCTCCACCCATCCCATCACGCTGCATTCCCACCCCACTCCCAGCTGGGGAAACTCCTTCCCCAGCAACCCACCTCCAAAAATGACATTTTTATAATAAAATAAAGTTTTATATATACTTACAGAGTAATTACAACGCTTTTATTTTCAAACTACTGCGGCAGCTTAAATCAAAATTCGCGCTAGTGCTTTAACTGTTTAGTGTAGATAACTAGTTCCGCCCACTAACAGGAATACTAGGAATGACATAGCAGACAACCTCATTCTGTCTGTGCATTTAAGTCCATGCGAGGGGAGGAGGGAGGGCTCCAATTTTGTAATTACTGGATAAATATATAAAAAATTTATTTTACTATAAAAATGTCATTTTTACATAAGTAACTTACCAAGTAATTACATTGCTGAATCCCATATTGACAGGAGATGAGATACATGAACATATTCTACTCCAAAACAGATAATGAATTTGAAATAGAAAAGTTGCTAGCATTGAAGACAATGCCTGTCGTTCCTTATCAGTCGAGATAGCTATTGCAGAAGAATGTTGCCTTTGGTTGGTGCTTATCTTAACCTGTAGTGGCATGGTGGTATAGCCGTGGAGCGCCTCTACTTAAATGGGAGCTTTGCAGCAAAGGAGTATTCCGATGGCTAACAAAGCAACAGTGGAAGTTTTGCAGCAAAGGAGTTACCCGAAGGCTAGCAAAACTTCAAAAAGTGCCCCTGTCCTGGGTGCAGTACCACAATAAAAACAACCAGACAACACTGTCACCTACACTGAAATAGAAACCTCACCCATCCACGGAGAGTGGTGGGTGCCCCAGGTACATTGTATCCCCTGGCTCCTCCAAAATCGACACCTCACCAAGGTGAAGAGATAGTAGGAGAAAACACTGCTTCCTTCTGTGATACCATGCCAGTCACTTAAAGATCGCAAGGTACTGCCAAATATTAACACTGTTTTAATTTCATTAAAATTCATGAGAAGTGAAGATCGATTACAAATCCAGAAGGGCGATTGCAGAACGAAAATAAGGGGCATCTTGTGAACGAAAATAAGGGGTATCTTGTGCCTGAAAGTTATTAAGGTAGAAGCTGCTCTGACATCCTTAGCTTTCACTTCAACATAGTCAAAATGCTCTCCTGAATCTGAGAGTAGTCTCAGAAATATGGTCCATTAGGATGAAGGACAAAGTGTTCCAGTTAAGAGGGTAAAATGAGTCCATGCCACAACCCTATAAATTATGGATGGCCCTTTGCTCTACTGAACCTGCTCTTGTAACATCTGAAAACTCCAACGGGATAGGGAGCTCTCTATTCTTCCCCAGATCCAAGGTTGAGGGGGGAGTTGGCGCCAGGTGCTGGGTGCTCTGAGCTGGTGCCAAGCTGTAGTTGGAGCCAGTGAGCTGGCTGCCAGGAGAGCTAGATGCTCGGGAGTTGGCAGGGCACTTCTAGGCGCTCAGAACAAGAACTGGCACCAGGCTGCCGTTGGCGTCAGGTGAGCCGGAAGTTGGGCAAAGTAAGAGCCCTGGAGCTGGTAGGCATTCCTGGGAGCCAGGCTGCAGTTGGTGCCAGACGAGCTGGATGCCAGGTGCGCTGGAAGACACACAAGGAAGAGTTCAGGGCTGGAGGGTGCTCCTGGGTGCCCGGAGCCCTTGTCTCAGTTGTCAAGAACGTCTTTTCTTCCATAAGTTTCTTAAGGGAGAAAGAACGGGACTAGGTCTTGGAAGGGTCCTCATTTGTGGCTAAAATTCTAAGGGTAAACGAGCAAACCATGTTACTGAGTTCATAAGTCGATACTCCTTAATGATGGAATATGAGAGATTCAAGATCTCAGTAAAAGAGGCAATCCACACTTTGGGTCACAGATGTCTGTCTCAGAAGAAGGGAAGAGGAGTCTGAGACACCAGCTATGGAAATTGCTCACAGTCTTACAGACAGGTCTTGAAGACTGACATCTGCATTTAGCCATATCCTCTGTAGTACGTCTTAAAAAACCTCATGTTCTGACAAGCTTCCAAGCACTGTGAAGTCTGCCCAGGTAAGAGTGAGCTACCCTGGGCAGTATCTCTTTAAAGTGAGGTTGACCGAGAGACACGGATTGAGGAAGGAGTCTTGGAGATTCCACCAACAACCGTGGCAGGTTCAAAGATCATTATAGCATGGGTCTGAATGGGAAAATGAGGGTCATCTTAATGAGGTGATGAGCCTGGAATTGTTCAGCACTTACTTGACTATGTTGAAGGGCAGAAAGACATAGGGGTCCAAGATGGACTGAACTTAAAGCATGGTGTCTGCTGCCCATGCTAGAGGGACTGAGACTGGTGGCAAACAGGTCCAAAGTCGGCCTGCCCCATAGAATCCACAGATCCCAACAGGTCAGGGGATTCAAGGGTGACTGAGAGGTAAGAACAGGCTTCTGACGGCTCAAACCGTCCTCCAGAACTTTAGTTAGGTTTAAAAAATCGAGTGACTAGAAATCTCGGTTGATCATCCACAGTAAAAGCTCTCTTGCTGTTTGGGGAGAGAACATGAGCAAGGGAGTCTCCTTGCTAACATAATAAGGTTAGGACTGTGGTCTTGTCTGAATGAATTACCATAGCCTAGGAGTGTTAAGAGGGTCGTGAAGAACTGATGTCCTAAACAAATCGCTTTCAGCTCATTGACAAAGATGTGCAGGCTCCGTTCTTTCTAAGGACCCCTTCCGGAAACTTCCCGGTTCCCCGAGTGGGCTTCCGAACCTAGATGAAGGCACAGAGCAGAAGTCTAAGTCCAGTCTCACAGGAAGGGGGGACATCCCTTCTGAAAGTCTAAGTTTTGACAGCCACTACTGAAGGTCCAACTTGAATCCGGGACTAAGGAAAAAAATTATGGTGTCCAGTCGTCATTCCCTGCCCCAGTTGGTCTTGTGCTCAAAACCTTCGAGCTTTCCCTTCAAAGGGAGACAAACATATCAGTTGTCGTCTTGGGATACATGGACATATGAAAAAATTGATGTTCACGGCCAAAATATGATGACAAATGTAAGAGAGAGAGGACTACTAGACTGTCTGGTTTGTCTCCGTCTTGAACTTCATCTTTAATCGAAAAGGGGGAAAAAGGGAGCTGTGGGCCATGCAGGCTTGCTGACGCATCTGTGGGCTCGCAAGCAACGGAGCACTGGTTCCGACCCTGTTGATCCTTAACAGTCGTGTGGACACGAGGACATCCATGCAGGATTGACTTCCTATGTACTTGATAACAGTTGCACAGACTCGACGACACCTCATACAGACTGAAGACATATGCGAAACTGTACGTGGCGGAACTAATATCTGGGATGTTTATAATGCTTGAAAGTCCATAATCCTAAACCAAGTGTGAAAAATTTTCTTGTAGTCCGACACAAAACTTCTAAACAGAAAAATAGTCCAAGAGCAGGAGCTAGGCTTTCGATGGCGAGAGCCTAGCACTGGCTAGGTAGTGCCGGGCACTCTGGAACAGAAGTAGGAGGTTCGGGAATTGGCACCAGGCCCCAGGAAGATGTGCTAGGAGCTCGTTAGTTGATTCCAGGCATTCGGTAATGGGCGCTGCTAAGAAGCGCTGGTTCTAGAGGGATCATTGCACTTTCTTTCTTAATTGGAGCCCAAGTAAGGTATTTCAACAAAAGAACGCTAAGGAGAGAAGATCTCGTCATTCCAAGGAAGAAAGACTGAAGAAATGATCAATAAAACCACAGCGAAACTGCAGGAAGGCTGTGAGATGAGGCTAGCCTCCTTACTGCTTGACAGAAAGAGAACAGCAAGCGCCATGTGCGTGTACCTTCAGCCGTAAACCTCAGAACTGGATGAAAAATAAAGGAAAAAATGCAAAACCTTCCTATGAAGTCTGTCTAACTTGAATAACATCACGGTGGACAACAGAGTTCCCAGTAGACTCATCCACTAATGTTCCGAGTAAGGAAGGGGCTAGAAATCTGCTATCCATCTGAAAGACCAAAAAAATCCAAGTGTTGAGACTGACATCCATAAGCTGACTCTTCCGACAGACTGTTGAGGAAGAGGTAATGTAGGCTGGTTGCAACTGTGTGGCTCTCACAGAAGTAAAGTAGCACTTGAGCTCTCTTCTGAGATTCCAAAGAAAAAGTGGAACCTTTTCTTTAAACCTTCAACAAGGTCTAAGTTTATTAGAGAGAGAGAGAGAGAGAGAGAGAGAGAGAGAGAGAGAGAGAGAGAGAGAGAGAGAGAGAGAGAGAGAGAGAGAGACTTGTCTTGCTCCCTTTTCCACAAACGTCAAACTCCTAACTCCCTGATATATACTGGGCACTTGGACAAAACTGGATGCTCAGACACTTCAGCAGCTGAAACAAGCCTTTTCAGTGACCGAGAATCACTAGAAAAAAGCGGCACCGGTGCCTCTAGTCCACATTACTGGGCGCTCAGACACTTCAGCAGCTGAAATGAGCCTTTCAGTGGTCAAGAAACACTAGAAAAAACATCCTCGGTGCTCTAGTCCACACTGGAAAGCACATTCCTATGGACACCTTTCCAATGGCTGCCTGCCAAGACCTGGGACCAGCAACAGACTCAAGTGAAGGGGCAACTACCCATGGACAAACGCCACTGACCCCCCTCGGACTTCCAGTGTGACTCCTGCAAGGTTTAAGGGAGTATGACAGTGACCTTTTACTGGGAGCATCAGTGGGACGAGCAGCCACCTCTTCCACTCTTCCACTTTTTCACCAATTGGAAGAACCATCAACTGGAAAAGCGATAGAATTTCAAAACAAGCTGACTTCTCACAACTGATCCTCAGTTGTAAGACCGCAGAAACAAATTGAAGCTCTTTGCCGAGTTCTTCCTCTCTTTCCCCAAAAGTGGGCAGGGCTAGTCACCTACACAAAACAAACGAAGTGTTACCGCAAATTTCTAAGTTTAAGGTGCCATGCTAGTTGAAATTAAAGCTATGTAATTACTTGGGAAGTTACTTATATAAAACTCACAATTTATAATGTGGAAGCTTTAAAAAGTAAAAAAACGTGCAGTACTCCCCCACTATTTTGCAGGGATTAGTTCCAGAACCCACTGTGAAAATGCAAAATCTGCAGAAATATAAAATCCCTCTGAAAATGCTTATAAGTGCTTATAACTGCCAAATACCATGTACCCCTTAAACTAAAATGCTTATAACTACCTATTTTAAAAGTTCCTGCCAAATTTAATAGTTCAAACAAAAATTATCACACTAAAACAATTTAATATTATTTCAAACAAAAATACACCCCAAAATACCCACAGTCATCTTAGATAACCCCCATCCAACTGTTATTCTCAACCCTTAATGGACGGATCCCCTCAATAGAGGATCTAAAACAGGTTTTGGGTGGCAGATGGATCCCCTCTGAGGAGTATTAATACCACATGTCATATGACTTGGCTGTATTGAGCGGGAAAGCGTTTCTAATACTTCAATGGCTCACAAATGAATTGTGGCAACTAAAGCATTCAGCTAAGTTCAGTCATGGGCATCTCATGGATTCAGTATTGTTCTTGCCTTGAAGGGGGAATGTCTTACTCCTTTCTCTCCCATGACGTCTTTTTATTTATTTGCTCATAAATAAACCCAGGGATTGCTGCTGGTTTTAGTACTTATCTTTTACGATATGATGTCAGTTATAATTGTAACTTTGCAAAGAAATATTAAAAAACATGTTTAAATCCAAAAACAGTTACTGCATTTCCCAACCTCAGTAAATTAATGTAAATATTTTACAGTGAACCCCCCATGTTCGCATGGGATGCGTCCCACACCCCCCCGCGAATAGGTCAAATTCGCGAATGCTTAAAACCCCTCTAAAAACACTTAGAACTGCCCATTTTGAGAGCTTAAACACAGAAAAGCCCTGTAAAAATGCTTATACCTGAATATTTTAATAGTTTTATCACAAAAAGTGCATTTATTCATGAAAATTATATGAAAATACAGTAATTAGTGAATATTTCTCAATGTGAAAAATACCATGAATCGGCGAATTTTCCTTGAATGACGGCTAGATATGTTCCACAGAGAAACCAGCATGAATCGTGAGTCCGCGAACGTTGAGAACGCGAATACGGGGGGTTTACTGTACAATGAATATGCTCAGAATTTGTTACTGATTTTATTTCTCTACAAAATAAAATAAAATAAATTATTATGAAAAACAAGTATAACTTGGTAAAGTTTACGAGTGTTTTGTGAAAGAGTCCCCACACAGTTGTAAATAGTCACTTTCAACTTCCCGTGAAAAGTAAGGAAAATTTTCCAGAATTTCTTTCTTACACCATGTGCATTTGCATATCTTCCACTTTCCATTGATGTGTTTTTTCTTAAACTGGCCAACCTTAAAGTCTGCCTGGTCTGGGGGGTTGCATGATATATAATTAGCCCGTCCCTTAAGGGTTAAGTATATAAACCCCTAAAATGCTTATAACAATGATTTACTAATATGAAATATTAATATTAATGTAAATACAGCAAAATATTTGTAAAATGTTTAATAAAAATTAATCTTCAATACAAATTAAATAAATCTGTCTTGCAGAAAGTTTTACCTCTAATCAATTTACCCCTGTACTGTATAAGTATGCAGACATAACACAGTAGCTCTTCTTCTAGCCTTAGAGCTCTACGCTTCTTTTCCCTATTTTCTATTATTAGGTCTCTATTTTAGCCATAATGGTACCGAAAATTATGCTGCCCATAATAACTCTCCCCATAAGTGTGAATTCATAGTACATGAGCATGTCTGTCAACCAAATAGGCACGCAGTAAGGTGTATGGACTGTCTATATCGTCATTTAAAAAAACTCATATCACTTACCTTTGCTTAACTTTCTTAGAAGGTGAAATGAAATGGAGAACGTCATAAATCATATCTTAAAAATATATAACTACTGGAGCACTTACCGTACATATCTTGCATAGGTGCATCTTCATAACTCATTTTGTAATATTCATCCTCAACTTCTTCTTTGACTGCAACGTCTTCGTCTTCGACTGTAGTGTTGTCTCTGGAATGCTGCCTGTGGCTCAAGTCAAAATCTTTTTCTTCCAGAGACTCATCATCTTTACGTTGGGATGAGTAAGAGCTCATCTCTTTCTGAGGAGGTTCATCCTCTCTTGGAGGGGATATTGACTTTGCTCTTGACTCTGGTTCTGAATGACGCTCAGGCTCTGGTTCAGACTCTGCATCAAGGTTACCTTCTGGTTCCAACTCCAAAGCTGGCTCGTCATGTTCTGCCTCGTGCTCAAACTCACATTCAGGCTCTAGCTCCAGTTCAGGATCATTCTCATTCGCTGAAAGAGTTTCTGATGTGTCAGGACCTTCATCCTCTTCTTCCTCTTGCTCAAAGTCTCCAGCATCTTTTGGAAAAAAAAAAGGAAAGACATCAACTTCCAAATACAGGGAAATAGGAAAAAGTTTGTGGGTACAAAAGATGTTATTCAGATGTCAATTAAAATAAATCACTAAGGAAACACATAAATTAAATAACTTTTTTCAAGGAAAGGGTAAAGTTTGGAATCAGAAGGGGAAACATTTAAAACTCTTAGTGGGCTATAAGAAAGATAAAATCACAATTTTTAAAAGTAAATTGTATTTTTCCTAACTAGACAAACCTGAGGTCCTTTACATTAAGAATTACTTTCAGCATAGGCTGGAAACGGCCGTTGAACTTTCAAACAAGGTGGTTAGGCAGTTAACTACCGTCCGGGAGGCGGGTAAACACTGGATGTAAACATTCCAATTTGCCTCTTGGGAGGTGGGTAAACATTGGATGTAAACATTCCAATTTGCCTTTTGGACCAGGTATCAGATTGAGGGGTGGCATGAGGTGGGCATTAAATGTAATAAAAAGGACCTCAGGTTTGTATAGTTAACAAAAATACAATTTACTTTTAAAAATTGTGATTTGCTCCGACACAATATACAAACCGTCAGTCTCCTTTACATTAGGAAGACTCACTAGTTGGAGGGAGGAATCTGAGCGAGTCTCTATGAACTGACTGGAGTTTACCACACCTTGTCTTCCCTTCCTGGTTGATAGAGCGAGGAAGGGAAAACTGCCTCTGTCAAAATGATTGGGTTGTAAGAAACGCGGGATCAATTGTCAGACTTCTGGGTCCCTTTGCATGAAAGAGGAATCATCAGTTCATGGAAAGTAGGCCAAGAAGAACTTGGAGTCGGGTGACATTAAGGCAATCACAAGCATTGGGTTTGTCTTATTGTCATGGTCTCCTTCCTCCTTGCAGGGAAGGAGTGAGTTTTTTCTAAACCTGAACGGAAAATAGAACGGGAGCTCCCATTGGGTGCTTACCTGCATCGACTGCCAGATCCAGCAAGTAACGGCACGCCCACTCCCTGCCCATGGGAAGAGAGCCAAGATGGGGAGAAAGAAGAGAGGCCAGTCACTCCACATTCATTCTCCCAATCACAACCATACATCTTAGGCGAAGTGCAACCTGTCCTGTTAGAGGAGCCGGGAAAGCTACATAACTTGTTGAGCAGCCACCTTGTGAGCAACATCCCAGAGGTAGAAGGAGGTGAAGGTGGTCTATTAGGACCACATGCCTGCCTTCAGCACCTGCACAACCGACATGTTCTTCCGGAATGCAAGGGATGGACCAGTGCTGCGGACTTCGTGAGCTCTCGGACAAAGTGTACTGGTGTCGTCTTCTCTGGCAGCAGAATACGCTCTCCTTATCGTCTCACAAAGCCAGAAAGAGATGGTGTTCTTGGACACTTCTTTCTTGGTCGAGCCAGTACTAACGAAGAGTTGTCAACACTCAGGCCAGAGACATCGAGTCCTCTTCAGATAGCGCAGCAGCACTCTAACAGGACACAGTAGCATCTTGTCTGGTTCATTACCTACAAAGTCCTCTAGGGAGGGGATCGTGAGGGACTTGAACCATGCGTCAGGGACCGAAGGATTCTGAGTCTTCGCCACGAAATCCGGGACAAAATCGAGCGTACCTGATCCCCATCCCCTTGAGTGTTTAACACTGAAGGAAAGTCTGTGTAGTTCACCAACTCTCTTCGCAGATGCCAGGGCCAGCAGGAAGACAGTTTTGAGGGTCAGATCCCTGTCTGACGACTCTCGTAAAGGCTCGTACGGTGCATGAGTCAGGCTCCTTAGAACGAGGGTCACATCCAATGCAGGGGGCCTGAGATCCCTGGGTGGGAAAGACTTTCAAAGCTTCTCATCAGTAGGGAAATCTCAAAGGAGGAGGAGATTTCTACTCCTTTCACCTACAAGAATTGGCCCGAGTGCAGCACGGTAGCCTCTTACAGCTGAAAAGGAGAGAAACTTCTCTCGGCGAAGGAAGACAAGGAAGTCTGCGACCTACTGAACAGTAGCTCTGACTGGAGAGATACTCCGTCCACGACACCAACCACAGATGATGGACCACTTCCCCCGGTATACCACTGTGGAGGATCATCTGAGGTACCCGGCCATCTCCACTGCAGTGCGACACGAAAAGCCTCTCTCTCACAGGAGATGGTGGATAACCTCCAGCTGTGAAGACAGAGGGACTGCACTGCCTGGTGGTACCACTCTACGTGGGGTTGACACAGCAGGTTGGGCCAGGGAGGGATCTCTCTTGGCGCCTCAGAGAGGAGAGCTAGCAGGTTGGGATACCAAACGGCCTGCGGCCATTTGGGTGCCACCAGAATCATTCTGAGATTTGGAGTGATCATTGCTTGGCTGATCACTGCGAATCAAACAGAACAGAGGAAAGGCATAGACGTCGAGGTTGTCCCACGGGTGCTGGAAAGCCTCCTCCGCAGCGGCCCATGGGTCCGGCACAACAGAGCAGAAGACCTGGAGTTTTCTGTTGTGCCAGGAGTCGAACAGATCGACGACTGGACGCCCCACAGGTTGAATAGCCTTTCCGTGACTTGCGAGTGAAGAGACCATTCGGTTCCTATCACCTGATTCTGGCAGCTGAGCTTGTCTGCCGCGACATTCCTCTTGCCTGGAATGTACCTGGCTGACAGCTCTATTGAGCCAGCCATGGCCCACTTGTGCACATGCATTGTCAACTGGTGGAGCGGGAGGGATACTAGACACCCCTGCTTGCTGACGTATGCCACTATCATGGTATTGTCGCTCATCAGTACCATGGAGTGTCCCATCACTTGATCCTGGAACTCTTGGAGAGCCAGGAAGGCTGCCTTGAGTTCCAGGATGTTGATGTGAGGATGCTTGTTGTCTCGGTGCCACACTCCCGAAGTCAGCAAATCCTCCAGGTGTGCGTCCCATCCCTCGATCGATGCGTCTGAGAACAGCAGCACGTCCGGAGGGGAGTATGCAGGGATACTCCTATCAAGATCTTCTTGTCGTCCATCCACCAGCGAAGGTCCTCTCTTACCTCCTCGGAAAGAGGGATGAGAAAGGACTGGGGGTCTCAGGACTGGGACCAATACTCCTTTAGACTCCAATGTGGAGACCGTAGGTGAAGACACCCATGAGGTACCAGCTTCTCCAGTGATGACAGGTTACTGATGACGACTTGCCATTGCCGGGTTGGCTGTTCCTGTCGAGACAGGAACAGCTGTGCTGCCTGCTTGAACCTGCTGATACGAGAGTCCGAGGGAAAGACTTTCGCTGCTACTGTGTCTATCAGCATGCCCAGGTACTTTATCCTCTGCTTGGGGGTGAGATCTGATCCCAAGATCGCGGCAAAGTTCGAGGAGTCGATCCCTGTCCTGCAGGAACTGCGAGCAGGAGCTCGCCAGGACGAGCCAGTCGTCGAGATACCTCAGTAGATGTATCCTGTGCGAATGGGCCCAAGCTACCACGAGAGAGAAGACTCTCATGAACAACTGGGGAGCGGTCGAGAGCCTGAAGCAGAGTGCCCTGAATTGGAAGACCGTCTCCCTGAGGATAAAGCGGAGGTACTTGCGAGAGGATGGATGAATGGGTATTTGGAAATACACATCCCTCAAGTCCACCGTAAGCATGAAGTTGTTCTCCCTGATGGAAGCGAGCACAGAACATGTCATTTCCATTGTGAACAGAGTCTGGTGAACGAATCGGTTTAGGGGAGAGGTCTATGATTGGTCTCCATCCCCCTGAGGCTTCCTCTACGAGGAAGACACAGCTGTAAAAGCCTGGGGACCAGTCCGACATGACTTCCACAGCACCCTTGCTCAGCATGGCTTGCACTTCTTGCTGTAGTGCGGGGTCCTTCAGAGTTCCTTGGATGTAGGTGCGGAGACGGACCAGAGAGTAGGTGAGGGGTGGCCGAGACTCGAAGGGTAGTAGATATCCCTTCCGAAGGACATCCACTATCTAGGTCTTGGCTCCTTGTCGCTGCCATGTTGCCTAATGGCTTGACAGACACCCCCCCACCTTCAGCAGCATTTGGAGAGAATGTCGTCCTAGTGTTTCCCCTTCTTCTTCCCTTTGCCCCCTTTTCCCGATTGGAAAGCAAGCTGAAAGGGGTGGGAAGATCCACCCTTTCCAGAGGAAGAAGAAGGCTGGGTGTTTCAACAGGATCCCTTCGAAGACTGGGACTTCTTAGGGGCCGAGGAAGTGCTAGCCTGACCCAAGGGCCTGGCCGCAGTGGACGCACGAGGACCGGAGGTCTTGGCCGGCAGTGGACAAGCTGGTCGCTGTCATCGGCCCAACGCTTGTCCACCGCAGCGTCCACCAACTCTCTAGGGAAGAGAGAGGTAGACCCAGCAACGGTCCTTTCTGCAGGGTCATTGCTGACTCGGGCCTCATGGACCTGGAGAAGCGAGAAAGAACGGCGTCTCTTTGCTTCAGGACCAGGTTAACCCACAGGTTTGCCATCTGGTGGGCGAGGTAGGAGATGGCTCTACCTCCAGACGGGCACAGTCTCCTGAAAGCGGAGTCTTCCCCAGGTACGATAGCGCCTGAGGAAGCAGCCACTTTGGATATTGTGAAGGACCACAGATCCAGCCAGGAGACTGCCTGGGTTGCGGCCTCTTGCTGAGAGAGGGAGATACTCTCTGCGGTAAGTTGCTGCAACAAGAGACCTGGATCTAGACGAATCAGGTCCAGGTCAACCTGTTTAGATGGCAATGACCTCCCCGACAGCTTGTAGAAGCACTTCTGGCAAGGCAGAGGAGGGGGAAGTAGCTTGTCCGAGCAGTTTGATCAGAGAGAAACTTCCTGTCAGACACAAGACCATTACCAAGTCAGTGCCCCTCGGCAAGCGTGGACCACGGCTGCCCCACCAAAGCCTTGGGTTCCTTCCTGGGTCTCCAAAACCGATTTGAGGCCCAACGGACAATCCACAGATGAGGCGTGGTTCATTCCCGAGGGCGTTGTGCTGACAAATCAGGGAGAACAACTTCAGCAAACGTCCTCTGTACCTGAAGGATGTCCGTCCTGGGAAGAGGACCAAGTCCTTCCTGGGTTGGTCCTTCGGTCTACTCTCCTGCAAGAAGAACCTCGGCAGACCCCGTGATCCATCTCTGCACCGCTCCCCAGGGGCGTACCTGATGCCGAATTGAGGGACCAAAGCCAGGCACATACACCCTAGGATAGAACTCTGGAGACAACTCACCAGAGTTCTTCCTGTCCAACTTGCACCCCTGGAAGGAGCCCAGGAGGTAGAGGGGACAGGCATGAGGAGATCAGGCGCTCCTGCTGGTCTTGCTGTCAGAACCAACAGGAGCAGTGGGCCAGGAGCGGTCACCAACCCTTGGTGATGATGGCAACCTGGGTCGAGGAGAGTGCTTTCCCCTGGGTGAAGCGGTCTCCAGAGGGAGGCGGAGTGGCTGCTCCTGTCTTGAGCCAGCAGCACTCAGCTCCCAAGCCAGGCTGGCCGTGAACATGGCATCGTTGGGAAGAGTTGAGTCTTGTGGCTGGCTGGCTTTGCACTGTCCTCTGGATGCACCCAGTCTTCTTGAAGCCAAAATTTTTCGGGAAGACTGAATAGGGGACCTCTTCCCTGCCTCCCCAAGTGTCCGGACCTGAAGGACCAGTGCAACTTCCCGGGAACCTGGCGTGGACTAGAAGTACCAGCAGGAAGCGTCAGAGCACCTGCATGCCCGGACTCTTTCTCCTGTCCTGTGCCCGAGTCAGTACGGAGAGAGGTTTCTCCCATACCAGACTGTGGTACTCAGGTCTTCTTAGAGACCCAGGTACTCAGAGCGACTGCACCTTCGAGTGTCCGACATCCGCTGGCCTTAGAAGCAGGCTTCTTCAGCGCAGTGGGGGGAGTGCAAACTGCAGTCTGCACGCCCTCGTCTCTCGATCTGACTGACCCAGGGGTCAATGCAACGGTTCCCTGATCTGTGGACCGAGAAGAGCCAACGAGAGATCCCACTGCCAGACTTTTTGTGGGAGGGAGAGGCAGGCTTCTTCTTCCTTGCCTGGTGAGCCTCAGAAGGAGAAGAGGAAGAAGAGGCAGCAGATGATGACGACAATGACGAAGACGAAGACAAAGACGACGACACCATCCTCGATCTCTTCTTCGACTTCTTCTTCGCCATTTTCCTCAGGATTGCAGTCAGGTCTCCCATCCATGGAGGAGCAGCAGAAGGCACAGGAGCAACCAAGGGGGCCACGGAAGCAGGCGCAACCCGGGCAGCGGAGAGAGTCCTTGGGCCAGCAGCTTTCCTCCAGGGCAGTCTGATTCAACAGCGGGAGCCAGGACAGTCAGGAGGCTGAATCTCACGGATGATTCTGGTGGCTGACACATGGGGACTGGTGTCAGGGAAGCTGGAACCGTCTTTCGAAGAACGACAG
Source organism: Macrobrachium rosenbergii (assembly GCF_040412425.1). Classification (NCBI taxonomy): domain Eukaryota; kingdom Metazoa; phylum Arthropoda; class Malacostraca; order Decapoda; family Palaemonidae; genus Macrobrachium; species Macrobrachium rosenbergii. The sequence continues at coordinate 23,943,748 of NC_089753.1, read as the reverse complement.
CGTGGGTGGCACCTGCTGGAGCAACCACGCGACACATGTAGGGCAACGATGAAGTCACCGTGTGTCTTCAGGGGCCAGGAAATCAGGAGGCAGCGACGACAGTGGTTTGCATTGGAGCAGCCAATGGAGTGTCAGGTGCGAGGCCACCCAGTCAGTCAGGCAGTGTATGCCAGGGAAACTTGGTGACAGTCATGGTGGTTGGAAGTGGTGGCTGTGTATCTCATCTGGAGCACTGTTCACAAACGTGACTTCCTGTCCCTTGCTGAGAGGGAAGGATCTGCTTCTACATATCTGAGAGATTATAGAAAGGATGCTCAGCTATATATCACACGCCTGCATTGATGCCCATTCCAGCTTGAGATGGCTTGATAACCTACCCTCTGCCCACCAGGGAGGGTAAAGTTGAAGGAAAGAGGGAAGTTGGGAGGACCAGTCACTCAATACACACTTTCTCATTTGCATCCATACACCTTAGGTGAGATGCTACCTGTTCTCTTGGAGGAGCCGGGTAAGCTACACAACCTGTTGAGAGATTCTTGCTGAGCATGGGATAGACCAATGCCCCTAACCTAACTCGAACCCTGTTGCCAGGTTCAAGTCCTTCCTGATCTCCTCCTTCTTGGACTTTGTAACAGATGACCCACATCAATTGCTACTTTGTCCTGTTATGGTGCTGCAGTACGTTCCAAAAAGGCTCAACATCCCAAATCTGAAAGTTGCTGACTTTTTCACTAGAACTGACTCTCCCACGGCAGAAGTGTCCAAGGACACATTTTTTTCTGGCTTCATGAGGTGATCGGAAGGATGTACTCTACAGCCGGTGACGACGACACCTGTACACTTTACCTGAGAGCTCACAAAGTCAATGGCCTGGTCCATCCCTCGCATTCCCAAAGATTCTGTCAGTCTGGAAGCAAAATGTGGTCTCATTAGCCCACATTTATGTCTTCTACCTTTGGGTCTTTGCCCATAGGCCCTTGGAACATTTTTTCCTTGGTTCTGTGGTGGCTGCTCAACATGTTGTGTTTTCTTACCTGGCTCCTTTAAGAGGACATGTAGCATCTTGCCTAAAGTGCATGGTTCCGGAAGTGAGAAGGATCTGAGAGTGACTGGCCTCTCCTCCTCCCCCTTCCTCATCCTACTTCGTCTCTCCCTCTGGGCTGAGAATGGGACTGGCGTCTGATGCGATAAGTCCACACATCGAGCACCCGTTCTATTTTTCTCTCTAGAATCATGGAAGCAATCCCACTCCTTCCTCAAGCAAGGGGAGGAAGGAGAAAGGCAATAAGGGAAACCCCTTTTTTGGGTCAATACCTTACTGCCTCTGACTCTATAGATTCTTCCCAGCCTGTTTTCTTATGAGTTACGATTCCTCACTCATTCAAAAAGGTCCTGATGTCTAACATATGATCTCGCAGTTCCTATACTTCAATCAATATGTCAGAGGCACAGTACTCCTCGCTCTTTCAACCAGGAGTAACCCAGGGGTGCAGAACTTCAGTCAGTTCAGAGACTCACTCAGATTCCTCCCACCAACCACTGAGTCTTCCTATTGTAAAGGACTGATGGTTTGTATATCGTGTAGGAACAAATCACAATTTTTTAGAGTAAATTGTATTTTTCCTGACTATAAAAACCTGGGGTCCTTCACATTACATTTTTATGCCCACCTCATGCCACCCCTCAATCTGAAACCTGGGCTGAAAGGCAAACTGGAATGTTTAGATCCAGGCAGGCGGGTATTCCCGCCTACCTAACAGAAGTTACTGCCTAACCATCTTGTCCAAGAGTTTAATGGATGTTTCCAGCTTTGCCTTAAGTAATTCCTAATGTAAAGGACCTAAGGTTTATAATTAGGAAAAATACAATTTACTTTAAAAAATTGTGATATTTAGAAGCAGAGTGTCGGTTCGTGGTACACTATTAGGAGACAAACAAATGCCTTGTCGTTTCCTATTTGGGATAGACTTTTTGAGGATAAATGAGCTGACTGTGGATGTGGAGAAGGGGTTGTTGTTGAAGGAGGAGTTTGTAGTAGTGAAGATGCAGAACAAGACAGTCTGTATGGCTAAGTTTGTGGGAATGATTGATATGAGTCAGCATGAAGATGAGGGTGTGGCAGAAGTCAGTAAGAGTGACAGTGACTTGGTGACTTTGGAGGATGCTGAAAAGATACAGCGAGGGTGTTCACCTGTGAGTGAGTTGATAAGTTGTGTGAGAAGTGGGGTGCCACTACAGTTGTCGCCTTTGGTCTCGAATGACTATAAAAGATTTGCTGATAGGTTTGTTTTCTGTGAAGGAGTAGCATGTTTAAACTACCAGCCCATCCAAAAGACTACAATTACACAATGTACACACCTGTTCCCATTGCTTTTCTTGTCCAATCCACGTAATGACTACAACAAACAAAAGACAGACTTATGACCTGACCAAACCACAAACGAGGGCGATCTCAAACTTTTGACACCACTGCTTACTCGTCACTCACGCTACGCCACTCTTTTCTTCTCCCTCCCGTCTTCTGGGCATCTTATGACGTCACAACACAACCATTGCGCCATTTTAAACAGAAAGAGCGGACTGCTTGCAAACATCTAATAAAATAACAAAATAATAATAATGGCTAAATTTATAAAACTGACAGATAATCACACTTATCTCTTTCTCCCTCCCCTCCAACCTCTTCTTATCCTAATCCCCTCTAATCTCCATTATTCTCCAATTCTTTCCCCTCTACGTATTTCTAATGTTTTCCCCTGAAACTCCAGCTTTAGTCAATAATCAGCTATTTGACGCTTTCCTTTTATCCATCTCATCTCCTTTATTTCTCCAGATTCTATTGTTTCTCTTACTGTTCCAATATCAATTTTTAACCACTTTACTACTTACTCCTGTACTTGATTTCATTGCAGTCATTAGGGTTTTACTGTCAGTTTTAACCACTGCTAATTTTCTATTGTTCAAAATATATCAATCAGTCTATGGCCTCCCCCCAACCTCAGCATTTCTGCTTCAGTGGTGGAATTTGTTACTCTTCTGGATTTCCACCATATGGGACTTCTCTTACCATCTGTAAAGGATATCACATAACCCAACTGTATACGACCATCTTCAATGTTCCCAAATGAAGCATCTGCATAGGCTTCCCAATAAATCTTTTCTTCTTCTTACTTATTATCACTTCTATTATGTTCTTAGTTTTTCTCACTATTTTAATCAGCTTTTTCATATCTTGAGTTGTTCCTTCTTTAAAAGCTTTACTTAATTCACTAACATCGTATGATATTTCAGGCATGGTATGTACCGATAACCTACTGAACTGTCCTACCACTGATCTATACTCTGTTAACACCTTTTGTCCTAATGCTCTATTACCTGTAAATCTTCTAGCTTCTGGTTCTCTTATAGAATTTATATACTGCCACTGATGACAAATTCTATTTTCCTTATACTCTACTATTGCTCCCACATACTTAAAACTTTTACTTTCTTGTTCTCCTACTTGTAATTTTCCTTTCAATTTTCCAATTGTTTCCTTTAAAAATCATTCAGTTCCTCCAAAGCAAAAATCATCTACATGTGTACACAAAATACCATTCAAGTTACTGTCTTTCCTCCAAAAGAATATATTAGGTTCTAATCTACTTCTCTCGCCTTTAAGCTCCTCCGCCACTTTTACCACCTTACAACACAATGCCTTTGCTGCATCCTTGAGCCCATCAAGTTTTCTTCAATTTCCATAATCCACTCCAACCATCTTCACTAGGTGGTTTTAAATATACTTCTCTTTGTAGTTCATCACCTTGTAAATAAGCAATTATTACATCTGATGTATAACAATTCCAATCTGTCAATTTTATTATTGTCAAACAAAACTTTAAAATTTCGGCATTGCACATAGGAGCGCCTGTTTCCCATTCAGCCATTTCTTCTTCAAAACCTCTAGCTACCAATCTTGCTTTACATATCCTTTCCCTGCCTTTTACCTTTTCAGTTACTATCTATCTTGTAGATACAGTATAGCTTTTTGTCCAACATCATTTACCTCCTCATATACCTTGTTTTCTCTTCAGCTTTCTATTTTTTTTTTTATTTAGCTTTAATTATGTTTCTATTTTCAAATCCTAGCAAAACCTCTTCTTCCTCTTCAATATTTTCTACATGACTATAATCTCTTAAGTTAACTCATCCCTTGTTGCCTGACTGTGAGTCTTGTACAATGTAAGAATCAGCCCAAGATTTGCTTGATTCTTTTCCTGCAAGACTTAATATACTGTAGTCCATTCTTCTACTTGTCCTGTATTTTTGTTTATAGCTCTAAGTCTATTTCCCTCTTTGAATTTAGGTATCTCTCCTATGAACTCACCTCCTATTAACTCACTTTCCCCTTCATCTTCCAGTGTTTCCTCTGCCAAATCTCTTTCTACAGCCTCTTCTACATCTGCATTCCTTCTCCTTTCCTTCCTCCCCATCTACATTCCCTTCCACAATTAATAAATAAATAATAAACCCTTTGGTGCACAGGATTTACCCTTCACAGTACGTGTTTTATCTGTTTTAGGTATCTTTTCTTTTTCTGGTTAAAGTCTTTGAACCCTAGTAACATGTATTCTAGCTACTTCTCCTAGAGAATCCCCATGTTTAACTACTACCGTTTTACCTGATGCTCCCATTACCTGAGCAGGTCCTCTCCATTCATTTTCATTTTCTCTCTTATAGAACACCTCATCTCCCACCACTACTGCTTCTTCAAATTTACGTTCTCTGACGTTTTTGTTTAAAGCAATTCTTATTTTATTGCATGAATCATTTTTGATAAACACTTCTCTGGCCTTATGTATTGCATTCAGTGTATCCCTTACTATACTTTCTTCCATACCTTTCTCTCTGCTGGCAGGACTTGAACTTTCTTCTCCCGTTAAATTTGGCAAAGAAGGGTTTTTTCCCAATGCTAATTGGTTAGGGGAGAAACCACCATTATTTATTATGCAGTTCCTGGCACTCAATACCCATCTTAATGCTAGTGACTGATCCACTTCCTCATCATCTTTCATCTTTCTTAAGCTTTCTTTGATTATGCCTAACGTCTTCTCACATGTTCCATTGCTTTGGCCAATACTTTAATATTCCATCTTTCTGCCATCCTCCTTACTTTTTCATTTTGAAATTCTCCCTCATTGTCTGATAATATTTTAGAAGGTTCTCCAAATATTGCAAACCAACCATCAAAAGTCTTTATAATAGTTTCTGGTTTCTCGTCTTTTATCTCCAAAAAGCTTGACAATACCTCGTTGCCATATCTACCATTACCAAGAACTTTCTCTCTTCTATCTCTCCCAAATCCATTGCTACAAATTCATTAAATGTTTTACTCCAAGAAAATCCCACTACTGGTTTAGCTGGATTTCTTTTGTATCTTTTACATGCTCACAACTTGCAATCAATTCTGTTAATAACTTTATTCCCTCCTTTTCTTTTTTTTTTTCAAACCATCACTCCACTGTGCTTCTTCCATTAGCTTCCATATTTTATCTCCTCTTCCATGACGAAACTGTAATGTAACTTCATCATTGCACCTTTAATTCCCATGGACTCTTTCCCTTCAATCCCTCTAGTAACAATTCTTCTACCTTCCTCCTCAAAACTGGTATTCTTAGGTGACCCTATTTACCTTCTCTTAACTTTCCTTCATTTTTCTTAGGTGACCCTCTTTATCTTCTCTTAACTATCCTTCATTTCCTCTAATATAAAACAATTTACAAATGTACAGTAAAACAAATGAAAACAAATATGAAGAATTCCTTACCAGATAGAGCTGGAGAGACTAGGGGGTCATTTAGTAGTGGCGGGTCATCACTTGGAGGACTGTGGCTCAACCCTGGAAGGATAATGAAAAAAATTAGGTTATGCAACAGTACTGTACTGTATAGTACATAAATATAGTATTAGTACAGTAGTACACTGCAGTATATACTGTACAGTACTTTACAATACAGTATAAGACAATTTACATAAGTACAGTAAAACAAATAAAAAAAATACTAATTCCTTACCGAGCGAGGTTGGTGGAGATACTTCTACTATGTCAGGTGCAGTGGAATCAGGATAGGACATCTCTTTTGCAATAATAAAAATGATAAGAATAATTGGGTTATGCAATGTACTGTACTGTACAGTACACTAACGTACATTAAATACATACGGTACGTAATGTGCTACATACTCTAGTATAAATTACAGTAGTACTGTACAGTGTACAGTACTACTGTGTATGTAACAGTTGTACTATATAAAACTTATTACAATTTTTAAAACAATTTATATACAATACTATATGTACTGTACAGTAGTAAACAAAATAAAAAGTGAATTCCTTACCTGGGTTAAGAGTGGCAGGTGGTGCTGAAGACTCTCTCTTGAAGCCATAAATCTCTAGTTTATATTGGACGCTTCTTTTCATGAGCTTCTTCCTTACAGTCTCCTCGTAAAAAGCTAGAGCATCCTGGATTACTCTTTGAAACTTCGTGAACCTTTCCACATTAGGGTCCTGTTCCTCGATTATTACCAGCCCTTGCTCAAAGAGGGCCAAAGCTAGTGACAAGCTCTTGGCATTTAATGCCCTGGGCTTTGGGGATGGTGCCTCTTCCTCCTCCTCAATCATCTGTTTCTCCAGCTCACTGAGGTCCTCTGCTGACAACTCCTCTCCATGGGATTCCAGCAGCTCGTTCACATCCTCAGCTTCCACCTCCAAATTGAGCTTCTTGCTATACTGAACAATTTTCCTGGTCACAGCATCAAGACTCTCTCCCTTCTCAAAGCCTGTAAAGTCCATCACAAATTTTGGACACAGTTTCTTCCAGGCCCCATTCAAATTTGGTTTCTTGACCTCATTCCAAGCAGCCTCAATGTTCTTGACAGCATCTAAAATACTGTAGTTCTCCCAAACTTGCTTGACACTCAACTTGTCACTGCTATTTTTGATGACCCTGAGGACATGGCAAAACGTCCTCCTGGTGTAGTAAGCCTTGAAGCTGGCAATGACTCCCTGGTCCATCGGTTGTAAAAGCGACGTAGTATTTGGTGGAAGGTAGACTACCTTCACATTGGGATAAATCTCCCCCAAATTAGTAGGGTGACCAGGGGCACTGTCTAACACCAGCAGGACCTTAAATTCCAGACCTTTCCTCTTCAAATACTTCTCAACTGCTGGCAAAAAGTGATCATTAAACCATTCCTCGAAGATACCAACAGTGACCCAGGCTTTCTTGTTACCCTTCCAAATGACAGGGAGTTGAGGCTTGAAAATTCCCTGAAGTGCCCTTGGGTTTTCAGCCAAATACACTAACAAGGGCTTCAACTTGAAGTCACCACTGGCATTGCTCCCAAGAAGTAAAGTCAGTCTCTCCTTACTGACTTTATAGCCTGGTGCTGTCTTCTCCTCCTTGGATATATATGTACGACCAGGCATACGCTTCCAAAATAAGCCTGTCTCATTCACATTGAAAACTTGATCAGCAGTATAGCCTGCCTCCCTAATGACCTCAGCCAAACAAATAGGAAATCCTTCTGTTACTTCCTCGTCTGAACTAGCAGCCTCTTCCTGCAATTTAAGGCTGTGCAAATTTGCACGAGACTTGAAACGATTAAACCAGCCTCTGCTGGCTACAAATGGTGCACTTCCACTACCTTCCCCTCTCTTCCGCACTAATGCCTCATATGACTCCCTAGCCTTCTCCTGAATCAAGCCAAGGCTCACTGGAACATTTCGTTGGTTTAGGTCTTTGAGCCAGACCATCAATAACCTTTCCATCTCCACAAGATTGGGGTTATGTAGCTTGCTTAGTCTGGTAGTGGTAGCTTTAGGAGTGACAGCCATCACTGAAGCACCATCTTTCATGTGTTTTTGTACTGAAGCACCGTCTTTCATGTGTTTTTGTACTGAAGCACCGTCTTTCATGTGTTTTTGTACAACACATTCCTTATCCTTGACTATAGACTGAACAGTAGTTCTGTTAAGTTCAAGGGCATGGCCACTTTCAGTGTTCGTCTTACCTGAAAGAAAAGCATTGGCTTAACCGAGGCCAGGCATTTGTTATAAAAAATTAGGCTTCATGCCCTCCCCTAATCTGCATCCAGTATTGTATTGTAGTAGTATACTGTACATTCAAAAAACTGTGACGTAAATATAATCTTTAATAGGGTAAAATATTGCCCATGACACATTGATCGCTAAATTTGCACCTTTTCACTCAATATTTAATTGGTCAAACATCAAGAAAATGAAACTTTAAGAAACCTTTCAAAAGACAAAAGTTTCATTAAAAAAATGAGTTAATGCAACTGCCAATTGAAATAAAATATAGTACGTATGTGAAGTCTTTGTACAGTATGTACTCTGCTGTAAATGCATTTTTTTGGAGGTGTGTCATGCACATTTTCATTCTATATTTATTTGGTCAAACCACAAGAAATCGAAACTTTAAGAAACCTTGCAAATGACTAACATTTTATTAGCAAAATGTGTATAATTAACTACCAAATTAATAATGTAGTTGCAGCCAGATTAACAAAGTAATTTTCACAAAACGACCCTAATACAACTCTCAGTTACGTCTGATATGTTTTAGTATGTTAACGAATTCATTTTATTAAACCAGCGCGACTGAACAACCTCATCTCTTGATCACGAGCGAGGACTGTGATATTCATAAAACCGGTGTGACTGAATACTAACCTCAATTTTTCTTGATCACGCGAATGGACATACGTATCGCCTTTGCATCATATTTATGTACAAAAACAAAAATATGCTGTAATATGTTTTTCATACAAATTTGACACACATAAGCATGAAAACTTACAAATTACAGTAGGGTTACATATCGCCCAGGACACATCAATCACCAAATTTGCACATTTTCATTCGGTATTTATTTGGTCAAACCACATGAAAATGACATTTATATATACTTACCAAGTAATCACATTGCTATTAGTTTCACTCGCTCGGCATCTAAAATTTAGAAATTCGCAGGTCGCGCTATTTTGTTTGGCTAGGTGACTAACCCTGCCCACTTTTGGGGTATGAGAGGAACAACTAGCAAAAGGATTCAATTTGTTTGTGCCATAATGTTCATGTGAGGGGAGGAGGGAGGGCTCCAATCATGTAATTACTTGGTAAGAAGGCAGTTCCCGGTTATCGGCAGGGGTTCCATTCTGATGGCGTAATGTTAACCGAAAACCTGAAAATCGCCGATTTTCAGTTATTGGCGCCTCTGTTAGGTATGTATCAGCGCCAACACCCAATTATTGGCACTGATAAGAGGAAATCGGTGATTTTTGGTGCCAAAAATTGCCAATTTTCGTCACTATACCAGCGCCGTAAAACCGGATCGCCGATAACCGGGGACTGCCTGTATATATAAAACTTTATTTTATCATAAAAGATGTTCTTTTTATATAAGTAACTTACCAAGTAATTACATTGCTGATTCCCACACTGACAGGAGATGGGATACATGAACAAATCTACCTCAAAACCTTAGTATTGGTAATGAATTTGAGAATAGAAAGGGTTGCTAGTATTAAAAATGCCTGTTGTTCCTTACATGATAAGAGAGCTGTGGCAGGAAGGTACTGCCTCTATATGCGCTCTCCTTGTTGTATGGTGGCATGGCGGTAATAATGTTGCCCTTGCCCAGGGCGCAGTACAAAAAAAAGACAATGAAATAAACGTCACTTAATACCATAAAAAGTTAAAAACCATTGCCCAACTATGAAGGACTGGAGGGCACTCCAGTACACTGTACCCCCAGGTTCCTTAAAAAATTCAACAACCTTAAATCAAGGCAAAGAAAGGAAGGATTGCTTCTTACGCTTCTTCCTCCACCACCACGCCAGCCACCGAAAATGGACCCAAAGTACTGCAATTATCATAAACTGTTTCAATTTCCTTCAAATAATGTGCTGCAAAGACTGACTTATATTTCCAAAAAGTTACTTACATTATAGAGGAGAGAGACAAATTACGCTTGAATACCAACAAAGTGGCTAGAGCTCTATTTTCATGAGCTCTCACTTTACACAATGGAAAAACCTCCTCTTCAACAGAAGAATGGGCTTCCGAGATGAGGTCCCTAAGGAAGAATGCCAGGGCATTCTTTGGAAGTGGCCAAGAAGGATTCTTAACAGAACACCACAAGGTGTCTGAACGACCACAAAGCTTCTTTGTTCCATGGAACTACTGCTACCTCTTTCTGTCTCATGGTGTCAAACGATCTAATTAGATCAGATAAATCCTTATTAGAGGAAAGGTCCACTCCCCTGTGTCTGAAGACAGAGCTTAACATGGCCCTATAACCCTTGATCATCAAGGATAACAGGTTCCTGTCGGTCTTAAAATATAACAGATAGTTTGCTATTTCGGCTATAGATTTCTGAGAAGACAACACTCTGTGCTTTCTGCACCATTCTCTAAAAACTGTCCACTTAGCCTGATATACTCTATCAGAGGCCTGTCACCTGCATTTGGCAATAGCTTGCGAAGGCGATCTTGAAAACCCCTTCTTTCTAAGAAGTTTCCTGATAGTTTGTAGCCTGTCAGGACCAGAGTACACAATCCCTGATGAAAGCACCAGAAGTGGGGTTATTTTAGCAGATGAGGTTTTGAGGTAGCATCCTTAGAAAGTCTGTGAGGAGGTCGAGAAGATTCGGGAACCATTCCTTTGTTGGCCAAAAGGGGGCTACTAGGATCATTGACATATTTTGGCAAGTCTGGAATTTGTTGATCACCTGTCTTATCATACTGAAAGAGGGAAAAGCATAAAGGTGACTGTTTGACCAGTCCTGAAGCATGGCATCGGTTGCCCAAGCTAAAGGATCCAGAAACGATGAGCAAAATGGGCAGATGATGGTTACTGGAAGTCACAAACAGGTCTATGACCGGAGTCCCCCGTAACTTCCAAAGGTCCGAGCAAACCTGGGGATCCAGAGTCCACTCCCGTGGGTAACACTTGTTTCCGGCGACTTAGCTCATTCACCAGAACGTTGAGCTTCCCTTAATAAAGCGTGTAAGAAGCTTGACTTTAAATTGCGCTGCCCCAAGCAGATCCCTTGCCGTCTCGTAAAGGGAGAAAGAGTGTGTCGTCCCCCTGGTTTTTGATATATGCCTGGGCAGTTGTACTGTCTGAGTGCACTGTGATGGTATTGTTGCACACTTCTTTGAAAATTTGTAACCCCAGATGAACTGCCTTCAATTCCTTGACATTTATGTGCCAGGTCCCTGAAATTTCCTTGCTCCCCAACCTAGGTTCGACGCGTCTGAGAAGTCTAGGATGGGGCTCAACAGAAGGAGGGATTTCCCTTGCAACAACCTTCCAAGCTCCACCAACGCAGATCCTCTTTTATCTCTGGAGTCACTCAGAACACGAAAGAGTCTGGGTATTTTTTCCTGTTCCAGCTGATTCTTATGAAGAATTGGAGCGGTATCATAAGAAGTCTACCCAGGAGTACGAATTGTTCTATGAACGATAATGTCCCCAGAAGACCCATCCATTCGTTGGTGGAGCATTGGTCCAGAAGGAGAAATCTGCGAGCTATCTTGAGGTGACTATATTCTCTTTGGTGAGGGAAAAACCTGAAAACTTTGAGTCTATTATCATCCCTAAATAAAGAATCCACTGTGACGGAACCAACTGAGACTTCTGAATGTTGATTATCAATCCCAGCTCCTGGGCTAGGAGAAGAGTCTTTTGAAGGTCTCTGAACATTTCTCTTTCGATTGGGCCCGAAGTAGCCAATCGTCCAAGTAAAGAGAGATCTTGATTCCTATCAGATGGAGCCATTTCGCTAAGGAAGTGAGAACTCTGGTAAACACTTGAGGTGCCGTTGATAACCTGAAACACAGAGCGTGGAACTGGAACATTTTGTTCCCAAACACGAACCTCAGAAACTTCCTCGATTCCTGATGTATTGGGACATGGAAGTACGCATCCTCCATGTCTATTGATGTCATCCAGTCTCCCTGGTGAATGGATGACATGATGGTTCAATTTGTCTCTGTCTTGAACTCTGTCTTTTGAATGAAGACATTCAATGTGCTGACATCCAGGATGAGCCTCCAGCCCCCTGAAGCTTTGGGCACCTCAAAACCGTGATTGTAGAACCCCCCCGAGGAGCCCACATTCTCTACTAATTCTATCGCCCCCTTCTTGAGAAGGAACAACACTTCCTCTGAGAGGGCCAAAGACTTCTTTGAGCCTTTGAAGTAAGCTGACAATATTATTGGAGAGCTGCTTAAAGGTGGCTTTTCTTTGAAGGGGATAAAACAGTCTTCCTTCAAAACACTGACAATCAGGGCTCTGCCACCCCTCTCTCTCCACTTCTCCCAGAAGAGAAGGATCCTGGCTCCTACAGAAGTTCGGAGGACAAAATTCTCTCTTGCAAGAGGCAGAATGGGATGAAGGTCTCTTAATGGCTCTGGAGATGAATCTGCTGGAAGAACAGGATCTAGAAAGGGATCTCTGTTTGCTGTCCCAAAAGGGTCGAGTCTGTAGCAGGGAGACTGTCCTGGAGGCATGAGAAGGCACCGCCTTAGGCCGCCTAGAGGACTGGGCAAGAAGATCTTGTTATTCTTCTTCTGAAGATCCGGAGAAATCTCCAGAGCTGTAGCCTGCGGGAACAGGTGATGATGATCCAGTGGGGAAAACAGAAGGGCTGACTTCTGGGAGGGAGTCATTCCCCTAGAGGTGTAGGAACACCACAGTTCTCTCTTTGTTTTCAGACTCCCATTGTGTACAGGGAAGCTAATTCCTGGGAACCATTCCTGATCCCTTTATCGATATATGAGAGGACCCCCCAGCAAGTCGGAGGCACCATCTTCAGGAATAATGGAGCAGTCCTAAAGCTTATGGGCTAGATAGCCCACTGCCTAATCAAGAAAACTCAACATTTCAAGCACCTTAAACAAGTTTTTAAGAAGGTGCGAGAGCTCCGTTGAACTGAGCATGATCTTTGTTGAAGCAAAGGCAGATCTACGAGAGGAATCGATCAGCCCATAGAAGTCCCCCTGGGAGGAGGCAGAAACTCCCAGAAAAGGAGCTTCCCCTGTGGCGTAAGAGAGCTGTCTCCTCTTAGACAATCTACAAGGAGGGAAGCTGACGATGGCTCTACCTTGTTCCCTCTTTCTCCGCTAGCCATCCCTCAATAACACTGAAGGCTTTCTTAACAGAAGAAGAAAGCACTAACTTGGGCAGTCTCAACGAATTGGAAGACTGTGACTCCCCAAGAAAAGTCGACGCAGGTGAAGAAGGAGCTGCAGGCGAAAAGCAATTTGGGAAGGCAGCAAGAAGATACCTTAGCAGCGATGCATAAGCTGAAGAACAAGTGTCTTGAGCAATAATTTCTCCCTCGTCTGAGGATACAGAGACAAAGCTAAGTCTGTACGTTGGGGGGTCGACGGAGCCTTCTTCAACAAGCTCAAAATACTGTCAAGCTTGCTCTGAATCGGGTCTACCACATAGGGCACTTGCTTGCTAGAAGAGGGTAAAACCTGAAGTGTGGGAATCCAAGACACAGAAGAATGCACAACTGCTCGAGGAACACTAGCTGCAGAAGGAGTCAAAGCGTTGGCGGCAGAAGCATGGTGAGCAGAAGAGAGTGGGTGCTCTGGTGCCAATGGAAGTTCGGGTGCCAATGGGAGCTTCATCTTAGTTGGCGATCCTTGAATCATTGAGTGGACAGGTGAAGATGGGCACTTGGGCGCTCTATGATGCTCTAGAGAAGATGGGTGCTCTGACACAGCAGTACGAGAAGGAGCCAATGAGCGTTGAGACAATTTCGGGTGCTTGTTAGAAACCAGGCATTCAGCAGTCAAGGGAGCTTCCAACATTGCAGGGAGCTTGGGAGCCTGAGGAGTCTCGGGTGCATGAGGACGCTCAGAAGAAGACGTCTTAGACAAAGAGTGCTTACGAGAAGCAAGACACTTGGAAGCTGCTCTCTGACTCTCCACCAAGGGAGGAACATAAAGAAAATGCTCCGGACTGTCCCAGTGACTGCAAGACGGAAGAGGACTGCAAACAGCTCTTTGAATTTCTTACACGGCACTGGAGGAGAATGCGACACATCACCAGCACACCTTTTCAAAGGGCGTGATTCATCTACAAGACGCCAATGGTGCATGGGAGAAGAATCATCTGAGCTAGATGAAAGATGATGCACGTCCAAGGATACGCCTTGCCAGTGGCGCTTGGCTGCAACCCGGGATTCAACAACAGGTTCAACCGAGGGGGCAACTACCAACGGGCAGACCCCACCAACTTCCCTTAGGGTACCAGTTTGACTCCTCCCAGGTTTAGGGGAGTATGACATTGACCTTTGCCTAGGAGAATCGGCGGGGCGGGCAGCCACCTCCTCTACCAACACATCACTAACACTAGGTGCAATCGGGCGCTCCACCGACACTGCACTGGCACTAGGCGCAACAGGGTGCTCCGAATCACTCTTAATGTCCATAAGGACCTTAACTGATGAGGCTAACTGTGCAATGGATTTTACAATCAATCCGAACCTTTTATCAATTTTACACTCAAGGCTGGCAATGGTGTTGGGTTCGGAAGCGAGAGAGCCGGGTAAAGGAGCAGAAATAACAGGAACATCAATCTTGACGTTAGCATTTTCAATACCATGATCAACAGGAGATCCCTGACTACCTAAAGACTTACTAATTCGTCTGGTTGTCGTTTTTCTCTTTTTATCTTTGGCAAGTTTATTATTTCAATGAGATCTTAAAGTCTTCCACTTCTTACTGTCCCAGTCTATATGTTCATTGCATCATAAGTCTTCTGAACAAACTTGTCCCCTACAATCCGTGCAGATAGAATGGGAATCGTAAGATTCCTTAGTCAAACGCGTATTGCAGCCTTTGCTGCAATACCTAAAGCTAGTTAAACTTGAGTCTGACATTTGTCAAACAAGTCAACTATATTAACAATCAGTAAACAAGGTAAGTCAAATTATATTGAAATTCACAATTATGGGCAAAAAACAGAGTCTAACTCT
This sequence comes from Macrobrachium rosenbergii, assembly GCF_040412425.1. NCBI lineage: Eukaryota > Metazoa > Arthropoda > Malacostraca > Decapoda > Palaemonidae > Macrobrachium > Macrobrachium rosenbergii. The sequence continues at coordinate 23,928,691 of NC_089753.1, read as the reverse complement.
ATCTAATAATACCGAAAGGCTACCAAAGCAAGAATACTTCACCAAATATGATGAGAAATCAATAAAGAAACAAACTGAATCATTTTGCTAGCTGTTCCTCTCTGACCCCGAAAGTGGGCAGAGTTAGTCACTTAGCCAAACAAAATACTGCAGCCAACGAATTTCAAAAGTTTTGGCTGCTGGTTAATAGAAACTATAGCCATGTAATTACTTGGTAAGTTACTTATAGAAAATTTTTAATTACAGTATATCATTATTATTATTATTACATTGCCCATTTGGTGGTTAAATAAAATAGCTACAAATGACACTGAAAAATCTCTCTCTCTCTTTCTCGTATATCAGCACTATACTGTACATATCCTTTAATGAAAATGTCAACTACTGTACCATAAACGTAAAACAAAAATAAACAAATCCAGCAAGTTCACGACAGATCACGGAGGTAGTGTTGTCATATTTTTTGCTTTGTCTGATTTACTGTACCATATGCCATTACAAGTTTAGTTGACTATGATTACCACATATTATAACAGTACACACGAGAATACTTTACCACTGCTGATGTTTCGTCTCTAATCACCGTAAAAATATCTAATATCCGAATTTCATACATATGCAACTCTCAACATTCTCTTCCCAGCCATAGAATAAGGTGCCTTTGAATTCTCGTCCCCAGCAAGTTAATACAGGCAGTCCCTGGTTATCGGCACACTCGGTTGTCAGCAATTCGGTTTTACGGCACTTGTCTAGCGACGAAAATCTGCAATTTTCCGTACCAATATGCACCAATTTCCGCTTATTGGTACCAATACATGCCTAACAAGAGGCACCAATCTCCAGTTATCAGCGCCAATAAGCGCCAAAAATTGCTGATTTTTTATTATTGACAATTTTTGCTTATCATCACGCTGTCGGAATGGATTCCCCGCCAATAACCGGGGACTGCCTGTACTGTACTATGCTTCAATGTATAAACACTAAATTTCTCTATCTCTCTCAAGCAGTATACATACAGTATACATTAATGAAAAAAAAAACAGCAAAATATCAATGAAACATAATTTCACTTACAGAATCCATTTATACTGTCCTTAGACTTCAATGTAAAACTACATTCTCTCTCTCTCTCTCTCTCTCTCTCTCTCTCTCTCCTAACAGTATACATATTCTTTAATAAAACAAAAACAGCAAAATATCAATAAAACATTATTTATCTTACAGAATCCACTTATACTGTGCTTAGACTTTGATGTAAAAACCACAGTTCTCTCTCTCTCTCATTTAGTATCAATATATTTTAATGAAAAAATATCACAATTTTTAAAGTAAATTGTATTTTTACAAACTATAAAAACCTGAGGTCCTTTACATAAGAAATTACTTACAGCAGAGCAGGAAACAGCCATTAAACTTTCAAACAAGGTGGTTAGGCAGTTAACAACTATCCGTTAGGCGGGACTCCCGTCTGCCCAGACGTAAACATTCCAATTTGCCTTTTGGCCTAAGTGTCAGGTTGAGGGGTGGCATTAAAATGTAATGTAAAGGACCTCAGGCTTGTATAGTTACGAAAAATACAATTTACTTTAAAAAATTGTGATTTGTTCCTACACAATATACAAACCATCGGTCCTTTACGTTAGGAAGACTCACTGGTTGGAGGGAGGAATCTGAGTGAGTCTCTTGAACGACTGGAGTTCGCCACACCTGGGATTCTCTTCCTGGTCGATAGAGCAAGGAAGAGAAACCTGCCTCTGACGAACTGATCAGGGTGTGGTAATGTATAATCAATTGTCAGGCTTCTGAGCCTTTTTGCATGAGGGAGGTAAACATAACCCCATACAAAAAAGGGCTAGGATGAACCTTCAAAGTCATAGACAGTAAGGCCAATACAAGCATTGGGTTTGTCTTATTGTCAGGATCTCCTTCCTCCCCTTGCTAGAGGAAGGAGCAGGTTTGCTTCTATAATCCTGGAAGGAAAAATAGAACAGAAGCTCAAAGTACAGGCTTACCTGCATCAGCCACCAGATCCAGCATGTAACAGCCCGTCCACTCTCTGCTCGAAGGAAAAGACGATGGATGAGAGGGAAGGAGAAGATGGAGAGGCCAGTCACTCCCGCATTCACTCTTGCATCCATGACTTAACATCTTAGGCGAGATGCAACCCTGTCCTGTTAGAGGAGCCGGGTAAGCTACACAACTTGTTGAGCAGCCACTACAGGTCCAAAGAAAAAAGTGTCCAAGAACTTATGGGCAATGTCCCGAAGGTAGAACGAGGTAAAAGTGGTCTGTCGAGACCACACCACTGCTTTCAATACCTGAGAAACTGACACATTCTTCCAAAATGCGAGGGTTGGACCAAAGCCCGACTTTGTGAGCTCTCGGGCGGAAGGTACTGGCATCGTCTTTGCCAGCAGCAGAGTATGCTCTCCCGATCATCTCACAGAGCCAGAAAGAAATCGTGTTCTTAGACGAGCCAGCACTAACGAAGAGTCGTCGACACTCAGACCGAAAATGACGAGTCCTCTAGAGATAGCGCCACAGCACTCTAACAGGACAAAGTAGCATCTCGTCTGGGTCATTATCTACAAAGTCCTCTAGGGAGGGGATTGTGAAGGGACTCAAAACCTTCGCGTCCGGGACTCATGGGTTCTGAATCTTCATGTATGAAATCTGGGACAAAAAGTCTTAGTTTCTCTTTGGAGTTCCCATCCCCAGGTCGAAGTGTTTAACATCAAAGGAAAGTCCATGCAGTTATCTACTCTCTTCGCTGATGCCAGGGCAAACAGGAGGACAGTCTGACAATTCTCCTAAAGGCTTGTACAGTGCAAGAGTTAGGCTCCTCAAAACAAAGAGCCACATCCCACACAGGGGGTCTGTGGTCCCTGGGTGGGCAAGACCTTTCGAAGCTTCTCATCACTAGCGAAATCTCGAAGAAAGATAAGATTTCTATGCCTTTCAGCCGTAAGACTAGACCGAGTGCGGCCCTATAGCCTTTTACAACTGAAACGGAGAGGAGCTTCTCTCAGCGAAGGAAGAAGAGTAAGTCCGCAACTTGCTGAATAGAAGCTCCTACCTGAGAGAGGCCTGTCTATGACACCAACCACAGAAGACAGCCCACTTTCCCTGGTATACAGCTGCAGAGGATTGTCTAAGGCATCCAGCCATCTCTGTTGCTGCACTGTGCGAATAGCTTCTCGCTCGCAAGAGATGCTGGATAACCGCCAGCCATGAAGACACAGAGAATGCACTGCCTGGTGGTACCACTCTATGTGGGGTGGACACAGCAGGTTGGGCCAGCGAGGAATCTCTGTCTGTGCCTCAGAGGGCAAAGCTAGCGGGTTGGGATACCAAACGGCCTAAGGCCATTTGGGAGCCACAAGAATCATCCTGATCAACACTTGGCTGCTCACCCTGTGAATCAGACAAAATGGAGGGAAGGCATAGACGTCGAGGTTGTCCCACAGTGCTGAAAAGCGTCCTCTGCAGTGGCCCATGGGTCCAACATGACTGAACAGAAGACCTGAAATTTTCTGTTGTGCCGGGTGGCAAACAGATCTATGACCTCTCCGTGATGCCCGAGTGAAGGAACCACTTGGTCCCTACCACTTGATTTTGGCAGCTGAGCTTGTCTGCTACTACGTTCCTCTTGCCTGGAACGAATCTGGCTGACAGCTCTACCGAGTGAGCCACAGCCCACTCGTGCACCTACATCGTCAACTGGTGAAGCGGAAGGGATACAAGACCCCTCTGCTTGCTGACATATGCCACTACCATGGTGCTGTCACTCATCAAAACCACGAAGTGTCCCATCACTCGATCCTGAAACTCTCCGAGGGCAAGGAAAGCAACCTTGAGTGCCAGGATGTTGATGTGAAGGAGCTTGTTGTGTTGGTTCCCTATTCCCGAAGTCAGCAACTCCTCCAGGTGCGCACCCCATCCCTCGGTCAATGCGTCTAAGAACAGAAGCATGTCCGGAGGGTGGGGGGGTTATGCAGCATACTCTTCTTAAGAGGTTACTGTTGTCCAACCAGCAGTCTAGATCCTCTCTCACTTCCCCCAAGAGAGGAATGAGAAAGGACTGAGGGTCTCGAGACTGGGACCAGTACTCCTTCAGTCTCCACTGAAGGGAATGAAGGTGAAGATGCCCATGAGGGACCAGCTTCTCTCCAGCTTCTCTAACAATGACAGGTGATGATGATGACTTGCCATTGTCGAGCTGGCTGCTCCTGTTGAGACAGGAACAGCTGTGCTGCCTTGTTGAACCTGCTGATACGAGAGTCTGAGGGAAAGACTCTTGCTGCTACCGTATCTATCAGCATGCACAGGTACTTTATCCTCTGCTTGGGCGTGAGATCTGACTTCTGAAGATTTACCACAATCCCTAAATCGTGGCAAAACTCAAGGAGTCTTTCCTCGTCCTGAAGCAAATGCTAATCAAAGAGCCTGCCAGACAAGCCAACAGCTCGCTTCTAGATACTCCCAACAGATGTATCCCCGAAAATGGGCAAGCTGACACCAGGGTGAACACTGCCTACTAAATGAGGAGCAGTTGAGAGCCCAAAACAGTGCCCTGAACTGGAACACTATCTCCCCGAGTATAAAGCATAGGTATTTGCGAGGAGGACGGATGGATGGGTATTTAGAAATAAGCATCCTTCAAGTCCACCGAAGCATGAAGTCGTTCTCCCTGATGAAGGCGAGCACAGACCGCATTATCTCCATCGTGAACTGAGTCTGGTGAATGAATCGGTTCAAAGGAGAGAGGTCTATGGCTGGTCTCCAACCCTCCATAGCTTTCTCCATGAGAAAGACAGCTGTAAAATAATTATAGCTTTATGCCATTCATCAGGAAATAAATTTACAAGCCATAAGTGATTATAAAACTCTAATAATAAGTACGACTCTGCCAAAGGTGCCAAGTGGCAGATCATTTCAAAACAAATACTGTCATCTCCAAGGGCAGATTTATTGTTTTTCAACAGAGCAAATTCCAACCCTTCCATATTAAATTTTCTATTATAATATATATCTTCTACGGTTTCAAAATTTATTGTTGTTAATTCCATACTATTTTTCCTTGTGCAGAGATGCTCATCTAAATTTTTGTCACTTCTTACTTTTGCTAAATTTTCACCTATTACATTACTTATTTCTTTAGGATCAAGTATTCTTTCCCATCTTTTATTATGGCATGTCTAGGTGGTTTAACATGGGTACCATTTATTTTCCTGAATTTTTCTCACATTTTTTGATGGGATTATTAATAGAGAGATCTGATACATATTTCCTCCTTGAAATTATTCTTCCTTGAATTGCTTCTTTCTTAAATTTTGCAGATATATGTTATATAGAGGCTTTAATGTAACAATTTCTAATAATATACTGTAGTTAGTTTTTGTAAATTTTCTTCAAATAACAGTAATGTTTTATTTATTTTACTGAACTTTCTATTAAAATTCCCTAATCATCTTCCGATTTGGTGTTTTATTTTTATTAATAATTCTGTTAGTTTTTCAGACCAACATGGGACTTTGTGTTTTGCTGGATGAAATTCTGAGTTTGGTATTACTTTTTCAGCAGCATTTTAATGAAATCAACAAGAAATCTATTTGTTTCATTATGATCTTGTACATACTAACGTGGTGGGACATTCCTAGTGTGGAATTCATATAGTTCCCAATCTGCTTTATAAATGTTATATTGAGGGACATGCTTCGCAGGATTATTTTGTTATAATGAAATTAATATTGGGAAATAATCACTGGTGTGCAAGTTATCAACTGTATTCCAATCCATTCTGCCTACTATGCTTGTTGTACATAAGAGTTAAGTCTGCTGAAGAAAAAGTTCCGTGTTTTTGAAAAATATGTGCTAATTTTGTTATCATTTATACAGCACATGTTGTTTGAATCTATGAATTCTTCAATTTTACTTCCTGATCTATTTGAGTTTGTACAATTACAGTACAGTCCCATGTTGGGTTGTGAGCATTAAAATCACCTACTATTAATGTAGGTCCTTTGGCACTGTTAAATAATTCTTTAAGTTTATCAATGTCGTAATTTTTATTAGGTTGGTTGTACAAATTAAAAATTACATAATTATAATTTTTTATTCGTATTCCAATACTTGATATTTGCAGGTCAGTAAAGCTTACAGGTACTTTGTTATAACATACTTTGTTATGTACATATTTAGCAATACCTAAATTTCCTTCTTCCTCTCATAATGTAGATGCTAAGGTATATTTACCTATTGTTGTCATGTTGTAAACTTTATATCACTGGTTCATATTCTTTTAGTAACCTTTGTATTTCTCCTAGGTGTAATCTGGTCTGCAGACCATTTTTGTTCCATTGTATACTATACAGTAGCTATTGAAAATATTTTGTTATAGTGGTCAAGTTTTGCTCTCTTTTTTTGTATTATCAACTTGGATTTTTTCTAATAATTTACTCACAACTTTCATTTGTTTTGTTTTATAATATATTAAGCGCTCAATGCACATGCAACCTTTTTCATGGGTACTCAAAATCTGTGGTTTCTTTTTTTCTATATTTCATACAATTTCTTATAATGTTTGTTAAACCATCTTTTATGTTTATGTTGTTATTGCACAATTCAACAAAACAAACATTACACCCACATGTGTTTTCAAGTACATATCTTGTTTCATTTGCTCTTGTTCCAATTATTGGTGATGGAGTAATCTCTTCTCCCTTGACATAATCATTGTCATCTATGGTATGGTTCTCTTCCACTTCTTCAGTGTTTTGGATCTCTGTATCCATAAGTTTTACTATTATTTTAGGAGATACAGGTAAATCTACCTTTAGCATGTTTTTGTTCTTTCTTCATATCCTTTGTCTTTGGTTTAACCGATGTTGCTCTAGTAATAGTTTTTTTGTTTTTGTTTTGGGCAGTGTTCTCTCCACAGGTCTCTTTTTATCTTTAATTTCCGGTCCTTCACAACTTTCCTCTATTACTTCTGTAGTAGTATCTTCTTGTGCTCCTATACTGCATTAACATTTCCAATGAATTAGATAAAATGTTATCCATATCTTCTGCACCCGTTTCTTGATTTTTTACCTTTTTACTTTTTTTCTGTTAAGCATTAATTTCTTGAGATTTATTTAGCTGCATTTTATTACTTCTATCTGTATGTGTTTGTGTTTCATTATTGGTTTTTGTTATTGAAGAATATGTGAGTTTCTTAGCAGGATCTTGAATTCCTCTCACTTTCAATTCTAATTTAGCCTCTTTTATAGACATCCCTGTTCTTTCCTGTATCATTTTTAATTCTGTATTGTATATGTAACACATGCATTCTTTGGATCTTGCATGATGATTCTGCCCACAGTTTATACACTTTGGTTCATTGCACTTCCATTGTGTGGTATGTTCAGTAGATCCACAATAAGTGCATACTGGTTCATTTCTACAATTTTTGTGTCCATACTTACTGCAATTCTGCCACTGCAGTGGCTTTGGGACATAGGGTCTTAACTCTCTGTTTTGGCCTAAAAAATTTTTATTTTTTGAGGCAGATCTTCACCATCAAATTTTATTTTTTATTTTTTTTTAACATTTGTTTACTGATTTTTTTTACTTGGTACAACATATACCTCACAATACTGGACCTTGGGGTATCTCTTTCTGAGTGTCTAATAGCATTTTCTTTTTGATTGGTTCGTTTTTATTTTCAGGAAGTACAATGGTACCCCGAATGCTGTTCATTCAGTAGTGAAAAATGAACTTGCATCAGATCTTAATAACAACAAAACAATAAAATACTGATCCTGAGAGCTATAAGCTTGAAGGCTACTTGAAATCAGCGATAATACTTCCCATAAATCTGGTTATACAGTACAACCGCCAAACAACGAACAAAGCTGCTGCAAACACCCGATGTTTACATCGGGCATGGCAGAAACAGAATGAGACTGTCTGCTAAGTCATTCCCGGTATTCCTGTTAGTGCGCAGGATTATTCACTAGTCACCTACACTAAACAACTGAAACGCCACCGGTGAATTTTGAATTTAAGCTGCCAAGCTAGTTAGACACTACTACAGCTATATAATTATTTGGTAAGTTACTTATATAAAATTGCAGGTTCTAATCATTTACGTCTATTTGTTATATCTTATTGGACTGTTATGTTCTTATTACGGGCAGTCCCTGGTTATCGGTGGGGGTTCCTTTCCCAATGGTGTGCCGATAACCGAAAATCGGCAATAACAGCGCTTATTGGCGCCGATAACCAGATATCGGAGCTGATGACCGGGTACTGGCGCCAATAACTGGAGATCGGCAGATATTGATGCTGATAACCGGAGATCAGTGCATATCGACGCCGAAAATCAAGTTATCATCATTGCTAGACAAGCGCCATAAAACCGGATTGCCGATAACTGAGGCCGCAGATAACCGGGGACTGCCTGCAGTTGGTTCTTAATTGATGACAAATAGTAAGCAGCCTCTTCATACGTTTAAATTTGATAACTTTAGATATGTGGAAAATTTAGTAAACTCAGCTTCCACCAAAAATGGAACTCACACTATGCTGGGATGTTCAATCAAGTCACCTTTGGTGACAACATTTTATGGGTCACATGATATATGAGACTGGATGATTGTACAATATGTGTTATCTGTGGATCTTGAAAAGGCATCTGACAGAGCAAAATTACAAATAATTAAATGGAAATCACAAATGTAGAGGGTACCAAAGAGGCTCATTAAGCTAATGATGTTAACTGTACCAAATAACAGATCTTGAATGAAGATAGTAGCAGATGTATCACAATTTGAGATCCATGTTGGTGTCCATTAGGATCAGCATTGAGCCTATTGCCGTTTATCATAGTAATGGAAGAAGCCATAAGAGTTGCCAAAAGGGGACACTGAGAGCTGCTTCCCACATGTACCCTAGTGCTAACTCTGGAATCTGAGGAAGAGATGAGGGAAATGTTTAATTGGTGGAAGAATGGAATGGAGATAAGATGACTACAAACAGACATAAGTAAAATCACAAATTTTTAAAGTAATTTGTATTTTTCCTAACTATACAAACCTGAGGTCCTTTAAATTAGGAATTACAGTACTTTCAGCAAAGCTGGATAAAAGGCCGTTTAAGTTCAAACAAGGTGATGAAGTACGTATTTAACTACTGACTAAGGATAAGAGTCCTGCCCACCCAGTCGGTATACACTCACTTTGTCTATTGGCCCAGGAGGCAGAATGAGGGGTGGCATGAGGTGGGCATGAAATGCAATGTAAAGGACCTCAGGTTTGTAGAGTTAGGAAAAATACAAATTACTTAAAAAATTTGTGATCTGTTCCTCCACGATATACAAACCATCGGTCCTTTACATCAGGAAGACTTACATCTTGGAGGGAGGATTCTGAGTAAGCTTCTGAACAGACTGAAGTTTGCCTCACCTGGGACTCCTTGCTGGTCACATAAGAGCAAAGGAACAAGAGTGTGAATGGCTGTGTTAATCGTAAGACTTCTGAGCCTTTTGATGTATATGTAACAACACTGTTTCGTAAAAGGCTTGGAAGATCCCACAGTGTTGGAGATGATAAAGCTGGATAACCAATGGGTTTGTTTTATCGTCAGCCCCTCTCATCCCTTGCTAGAGAGTGGGGAGGACTTGTATCTATTAACTTAACTAAGATTATAGACAGGATGCTCTGTTATGTATGCTCACCTGCATGACCCACCCAACCAGCAAGTGACAGAAGGAGACTCAACTCTCTCTGTGAGAGAGGAGAGAAAAAGAAAGAAGCGAGGGAGGCTCCAGTCCCCCCACACATTCACTCTTTGCCACCGAACACCTTAGGCGAGATGGAAACTGTCCGCAATGGGAGCTGGGCAAGCTACACAACTTGTTGAGCAGCCATCACAGAGCTTAGGGAAGAGGAGTCCCAAGACCTGTGAGCAACGCCCTGGAAGTAGAAAGATTGAAAGTGGACAGCTTACGTCACTTTCTGTCTTAATACCTGAAAAACTGACAGGTTCTTCCAGAGTGCGAGGGATGGACCAATGTCCCTATCCTCGTGAGGTACTTGGAACGAACTCTGAGGCACATGTTGGTCGTCGAGAAAGCTCAATCGATCACTCCATGAGGTTAGAAAGAAAACATGTTTGAACACTTCTCTCTTAGTTGAGTCCTCTTGCAGTAGTGAGGCACTCAGTGGCTATACAGGCAGTCCCCGGTTATCAATGGGCTCTATTATCAGCGATCCGGTTTTATGAGGCTTGTCACCGAAAATTGCCGATTTTTGCATATCGGCACTGATAATTGGGTATTGGTGACAATACATACCTAACAGAGGCACTGATAACCAAAAATTGGCAATTTTGGTCACTGATAAGCCGCAAAAATCACAGATTTTTGGTTACCATCACACCGTCAGAACGGAACCCCCGCCAATAACTGGGGAATGCCTGTAGTTGTATCTTGTGCAAGTACTACTAACCAGTTCGAAATGGAACTGAATATGACTTGAAAGTCTTGCCACAAGTTTCGAGACAAACTCAAGCATGACACTACCTCATTTCATTGAATGCCAATGTCTGGACACTAAGCAGGAGACCTCCTTACCAGGTGAGCTTACCTGTGGGTTTGCATCACCTGTCTGGGACCCTGGCACTGTTCTCATGCAAGAACATGCCGGGGGTGAGGCTGCACTTGAGCGTTGGACCCTCACTCTCTCAAGAGGTCGGGCCTGGGTCCGTAGACTGGTGACCTTGCCGGTGTCATGGGAGCCCGTGGGACCCTGTGCAGCAGCAGAAGAACCTCCACCTGTCCAGGAAAAGAGATTCCTGAGGCTGAAAAAGGTGACACGGGTATCTGGGAGGACTGTGCACCTCGGGTGATATGCACATCCACAGAGTCCTTGAGCCTGAAAAGTCTGTGGCACGGGGGTTTCATGAAACCCCGTACAACAGATGCTACCGATACACGGGGATCCAAGAAGCCCCGTATACCGGTGTCAGAGGCATGGGCGTCCATGGAGACCCTTGCCTCTGTTGCTCTCTTGGCACAGGATTTCGAAGAGCCCTGTACCATGATTCCCACATCCGAAGACTGGGAGCAGCAACTGAGGATCCCTTGCTTCTTCTGAGGCTAGAAGATTGTTCCATGGGCTGGGAGAAGTTTCTACCGACAGCTATGGAAGTGAAACGGTAGAATAGTAAACTGACAGCTTCTGTTGACTATTATCGTTGGGAGGCTCCAAAGATTGGGACTTCTAGTGCAATGTCAGGGGGAGAGGGCCAAAACCTTGTCACCTGGCATTGGTGATGAGCATGACTGCCATTACGTTCTGAATCCTCAGGATGCACCTGGCTAACAACTCTGCTGAGTGTGCAGCCACCAACTTGTATACTTGCATTGTCAATGTGAATAGTTGGAGGGAAATCTGTCTCCCCACCCCTTTTTGTTGACAGAGTTACTCTCACGGTGAAGGGGGGTCCTGACACTCATCTGTACCAAAGAGAAACTTACCAAGGTCCTGAGCCTCTGGAAAAGCTATGTCCTGAGCTTCAGAAACTGGTGTAGCAATGTTTGCCACTGCTCACCTGAAGGAAGCAAGTCTTCCAGGTGAGCACGTCTTACCATTGGTCGATGTACCTGCAAACAGGGGCATGACGGAAGGAGTGTGCAGAGACACTCAACCAAGTACCTGTCATCTAGATACTAGGCTAGCTCCCGATTCCCTTCTTCACGAAGGAATGGAAAGGAAACAGGGAATCCCTTGTAAGAGACAAGAATCCTTAATTCATTTCCCTCCCGAAGGAATGGAAAGGAATAAGGAGTCCCTATTGGGAACAAAAATTCTTGAATTCTCTGCTGAAGGGAGCAAAGGGAAGGCTGTTCCTAAGGGACCAGTTCCCCAAGGGTGACGGGTGAATGAGGACGACTTGTAACTGTTGAGCTGTCTATTCCTTAGTAACAGGAATAACAGAACTCTTCCTGAAAATGCTGATATGGGACTGAGACAAGAGACATCTGATGACGGGAAACAAGTGTTCTGCTTGAGTGTGAAGTTGAACTTCTCAAACTTGAACTAGACTGTCAAGCCCTGCCAAGTCGGGAAGTCACCCCTGTTCCCAGAAGAAAACCAATTTGTATTCGGAGGTACGTATCTAAAGGGAACTGAGGGTATTGTCTTCAGCTATGTCTATACCTTACAAAATGCCCCAGTCTTCTCTGAGGCTGAAGTTTCCTTGTGAGAAGACTGAGTAGGGAACCTCTTTGTTACATCTCCAAGTGCTCGAACCCTCGGGAACTTGAAGAAGCACTGGAAGGAGGTGGAGAAGCACCTGAATGCTTTGACACCTTTCTCTTAATGTGCCTGAACCAGACTGGGGAGCAGACTCTCCAGTACTGGTTTGGGGACTCAAGGTTTTGGTGAATCCAGAGCACCTGGAGAGACTGGAAGTTCCTGAATCACGTCCAGGATGATCCACGGGAGCTTCCTCTACCCGAGTGTCTGAAGAGAACTCTGGGAAGAGGCAGACACAGCACCAGCCTCAGAAGAAGACTTCCCAGACCTGGTTACGAGTACACAGAACTTAGTGACCTGCGAACCTGAGCTCCCGAATCATAATACTTCGATGAGGTATGTGATACAGCTCCCGAATCCGGAGACCGGGGTGAGCTAGCAAGAGATTCCTCAGCCTTCCCTGGGTGAGCACTCGAAGAAGGTGAAGAAGCGGCAACAGACGAAGAACAAAGACGATGACTGAGGCTTCCTTTTCCTAGATATCTCTAAGATGGCAGTGAACACCAGATCTCTCCTACAGGCCTTCAGGTTTGCCATCAGGTGTCAGGTAGGAAATGGCCCTACCTCCAGACTGGCAAAGTCTCCTAAAGACGAAGTCTTCTCCAGGGATGACCTTACCTGAGGAGGCAACAACCTTGGATACTTCTGAATAACCACAGATCCATTCTAGCATTGGCCCCCAGGTTCACAGCCTCTTGACGCAAGAGGGAGACCCCTTCCGAAGCAAGCTGCTGCAACGAGAGACCTGAGCCTAGACGAACCAGGTCCAGGTCAACCTGATTAGTCAGCAGAGACCCTAGTGAAAGCACGTAGGAGCGCTTCTGTTGAGTCAGAGAAGGGGGAAGAAGCTTCTCCGAGTGTTCAATCAATGTGAATTCTCTGTCCAGAAACCAGGTTCATCACCTGATCAAGTACCCCTTCAGCAAGCATGGACCATGGCAGCCCTACTGGAGCTTATGGTCCTTTCTCGGACCCCAAAAGGATTCGAGGCATGAAGAACGATCCACAGAAGAGACCATAGTCCCTTCCCTGAGATTACTGTGCTGACAAATCAGCACCATGACTTGCAAAGGTCCCCTGTATCTCAGGGATGTCTGCATCCTGAGGAAGAAGACCCTTGAGTCCTTCCAAGGTGCACTCCTCCCAATCTATTCTCTCCGCAGGAAGGAGAACCTTGGCAGACACCTGGGATCCTCACTACTTAAGCGCAAAACCGAGTCAGCCCAAGAACTGAACCTGGGGTGTAGGCTCTCATAACTGAACTTTGCTAAGAAGCTATCTTGTTGGAGTTCCTCCTGTCTGACTCTCACCTCCAGCAAAACCTCAGGAGGCTGAGAGGACAGGTGAGGAGGATCGAGCACTCTTGCCTGTCCTACTGGCCAGCAGGAAAGGCAGACCGTGGGCGGTCACCAACCCGAGGTGGCGATGGCGGCACAGGTCTAGGAGGGCGCCTACGCCTTGGCAAGGCGCTGTCCAGAGGAGAGCAGAAGTGTTCACTCAAACGCATACAAACACCCTCCTCCAGCGAGCAAGACCGATTACATGAATGTGATCGGGGCTGGCTGGAGCCAAGTGCTCAAGTTCGTTCTGATGTGAACCTGTGCTGCCCTCTCGACGTGCTTCAGTCTTCTTCGAGGTCGAAACCTCTGGAGAAGACTGAACAGGGGACCCTCAGATCCGAGACACCAAGTTGGGAACCTGGCCAAGCACTCAAAGCGGCGCTGGCAGGAAGTGATGGCAGGGCTCACCAATGCTGGTTCGGGGTGCCTGAGATTCTGTGGAATCCCAAGCATTCAGAGTGACTCAGCTCGGCCGAGCACCCGATACTCCAGAATCTTGTTGCAGAACAATCAATGGGAGTGGTCTCCTCCCGGGTGTCTGAAGAAACTCAGGAAGAGACAGGCACAGTACCAGTCTTAGAAGCAAACTTCTTTGAACCGGTATCAGGGGCGCAGGCCCTTAGGGGCCCTGTGCACCTGAGGCTCTAGAGACATGAGACCCCAATGGGGTACACAAGTCAGATGCCAAGCCTGAGGGCTGGGAAGAGCCAACGAAAGATCCCAGTGTCTTCCCTGTGGAGGGAGGCAGACCCTTAGCCTTAGAAGTCCCAAGGTGGGACTTCTGAGGGGAGGGAGAGGCAGCCCTCTTCTTCTTCAGCTGACAAGCCTTCAAAGAAGAAGGGGAGGACGCAGCAGATGACAAAGCTGAAGACGAAGAAGACGGACACCTTCCGACTCCTCTTCGATTTTCCCTCGACATCATCTTTAGGATGGCGTTCAAGTCTCCCATCCAGGAGGGAGCAGCAGGAATCACCGGAGTAGCCAGAGCAGCAGGGACAGCAGAAGCAGCAGGAGCGGCGCAGGCACAGGAGTTGCAACAGGAGCAACCAGGACAGCTGGGGCAAGAGGTACAGTAGGAGCGGCCCGGGCAACAGTTGCAGCAGAAGAGGCCTGGCCGTTAGCAGCAACCGGAGCAACCAGGACAGCTGGGGCAGGAAGCACAGTGGGAGCGGTCTGGGCCACAGGAACAGCAGATGCGGCCAGGACAACAGGAGCTCGAGGATATACCAGCCCATGGAGGTAACTCCAAGATATAGGTAAGGGCAACTCAGAGTTCCAAAGAAAACCGAGCACTTGGCTCAGGCTGCTGAGTCTCAGAGTTCTGAAGAACCCCAGGCACCTGGTCCGAGCCAAGCTGCTTCCGAGTCTCGGATTTCCGAAAAAACCCGAATACTCAGGTGGAGCTACCGAGTTGCGTACAAGACGATCGTCAGTTGCTCCCTCTACCCGAGTGTTTGAAGAAGCACGGGCGGATATAGGTACTAGTCCGGGAAATATTTCCCGGAACTAGAAAAGGTGACACAGGTTACCTCTTCAACTAGTCGTATCTGAGGAGACCTATGCACCTGGTGCTCCCTTGTTGCAGGGTCTCGGAGAGACCCAAGACACGATTCCCGAGTCCGAAGATGAGGGAGAGCACCAAGAGCAAGAAGGCGAAGATGATGACGAATCAATTATCTTCTTTGACTGACCGAACCCTTACTCCTAGGCAATCGAACTCTATAACATCTGACAAACTAACATTACAAATGTCAAAGAAATTTTCAGCATAACTTTCCTTCGTCTTCGAAGGAGTAAAATTCACCCCAAAAGAATAAAATTATCTCTGAGAGAATGTACATCACAGAGCTCTCTATAACATCTGAAAAACTAACATTACAAATGTCAAAGAAATTTTCAGCATAACTTTCCTTCGAAGATGAAGGAATAAAATTCACCCCAAAAGAATAAAATTCTCTCTGAGAGAACGTACGTCGTAGAGCTAAACACATAATCGAGGTGAAAAAACTAGTTTAAGCCCCATGCCTTAGCAACGATAAAACCAGTTTGACACATCATCAGCTACTAAAAGTCGTACGGTTTACAAACATCAGTTTGAATCACTATTAGAATACTGAAAGCGTAAACTCAAGAAGTTGTATTTGCATATAACACGTTATAACCATGTATCAGCAATACAAACAATATGAAGAAAATGTGAACAAAGTCAAACAGCAGGCAAAGAGGAGAAGAAGCAAACGTCCTTCCTCAATGACACCCAAAAGAAAAGTGAGTGTATACCGACTGGGTCGACGGGACTCCCACCCAAAGTCGTTAGTTAACTATGTACTTCATCATCTTGTTTGAAGTTAAACGGCTGTTTCCAGCTTCACCAAAATTAATTCCTAATGTAAAGGACTGATGGTTTGTATATCATGTAGGAACAAACAAAGCTCATGGTGACCGAAAATGAATCGAGATAAAAAGTACAATCAGGCAGATGACCATGTAGCCATTGTAGGAAAGTTGTGAGAATGACCTCTGTGATGTGTACTGAATGCCAACAGATGTGTCACAATAGTTGCTCAAGTTAAAACCATATACAGTAAGATAGAGAAATCATGAGAACCTAGTTAGATAGGTAGGTCTTAAAGGAGGTAGTGTACTACTTCTGTTTGTCTTGGGGATACGCTGAATTATGAAGGAGGAGAGAACTGTGAGAGAGTAGCTGCAGCATGGATGAAGTGGAAAGATAGTTATACCATTGATAAGTACCAATGTCACATTACAAGAAAGAGGAAAGATTTAAGATGAATACATACAGTGCTACTCTCTGCACAAGAAGCATAAGGTACTGACAGAGAAATTGGAGATTTAGAAAAAAACGTCACCAAAGAAAGGTATTGATTGATTGACTGATTACGAAATTTAGGTCTTGAAGATCAAGCACCAGAACCCATCAGGATTATTCAGCGCCATAATGGTGAAATATATAAATTAATGATATGATTGATAATGAATAGGTGAATGATGACATACTAGTAAAATTCGGAGTTAAAATATGAACGTAAAAAATAAAGAATGATATTAGATAGAACCAACAAAAAATATGTATGTATTAAACTTTTATATTCAAAATATATACTTAGTACAAGAATAAATATGACCAAAATCTTTATTAAATATACTGAAATCATATCTCCTTAAAATAACCAGACTCTTTCAGATAACCCATAAGGATATCTACCTCAACATCATTTAAAATGTCTAAAATGGTCTTCCCAGTTAGTAAGTACTTTGCCCTAAGGCAATTAAATTTAGGACAGTGCACCAGCATGTGCTCAATGGATAGTTGACCACCACAGTGAGCACAAATTGGGGCACTGGCTCCCTCTAAAACATAGCAATGAGTGAAGTGGGTATGGCCGTGTTAGGATGATCTCAAATTTTCTATTATGATTAAAACCGGAACTCCAAAAATCGATACTTTTTCTAATGTTTCAGTACTTCCTATTTGTGGATAAAATGGGGGAAGTCCATCTCTGCTGCCATTTTGCACAAATGTATCATCTGATAACTGGACACATATCCAAATGTGGCACCTTATTAGTTAAAAAATCATATCTTGCAGCATCTTTACTATCAGCCAGTTCGTTCCCTTCTAGACCAGTGTGCCAAGGAATCCAACAAAACTTTACTAATTTGTGGTGAACAGAAAGATAAAATGCCATTCCTGAGCCTTTTGAATTAAAGGATGGGTAGGGTTAAACTTCTTTAGGGCTTCTAAAACACTCCTTGAGTCACTATATATTACTGTGGATTTAAATTTCTTATCAGATGCAAGATTTAAAGCATCAGCTATGGCTGTTGCTTCAGCAGTGAATATGGATGAAGTCTGATAACTTTTTATTTATGATTCGCCCTCACACACCACTGCACATTCTACTCCATCTTCCCATTTTGATACATCAGTATAGATTTTCCTGTCATTTATATGGCTCTCATCATGCTCCAAAAACTTGTTTCTGACTTCTTCCTGACGATCTTTCTTCTTTGTCTCTTTAATGCAGACATCTATTGCTGGAATAAACCATGGAGGGATAGCAGGATGTTTAACTTGTAGGAACTTCTGCATTTTTATGCTTTCATCCTCCAGTTCACCCAGCTGTCTGATCTGAAATGGTATTGAAGATCTAGATCCAAAAAGACTTGAGTCACACTGTTTTAAGATCTCAAAAGAAGTTTTCTCCTTCAAGCTTTTCAGCTGCATGGTGTGTCTCAGACCTAGCTCATGCCTCCTTAAGTCCGGTGGTAGCTGATGGGAGTCTACATAAATACTTTCAATGGGTGAAGTTCTAAAAGCTCCAGTGCAGATCCTTAGCCACATATTATGCAGTGTCCAATTCCTCAAGTTTAGTCTTTGAAGCAGATGAGTGTACTTGGGAGCCATAGTCTAACTTAGATAAACATACTGCATTATAAAACCTTAACAACAGTTTCTTATCAGCACCCAAATTAAAATTTGATACTACTTTTAAAATATTTAGTGATCTCTTCACTTTCACTTTTAACTGGTCAATATGATTATTCCAAGTGAGCTTTACATCAAAGACCATTTCTAAAAATTTTACTTCAGTAGAGTAAGGTAAAATAATTCCATTTAACATAAGAGTTGGAATGGTTTCCTTAGTTTGGTGTCTACAGGACCAAACAACAACAGTTTTAGATTCGGAAAATCGAAAACCTTGCTCATTAGCTCACTTGCTTACTTTATCGATGGCCCTTTGCATGAACCTACTAGTAGATGCTGCATCATATCCTGTGCGGTACAGAGCCAAATCATCTACAAATAAAGAGCCTTTTTGATGATATCTTTTCTAATACTCCATTAATGGCAATAGCAAAGAGGGTGACACTAAGGACACTACCCTGAGGAACTCCCTCTTCTTGTAAGAAAGGTCGTGATACATGATTCCCAACTCTTGCCTTTATGCATCTTTCTGATAAAAACGAATTTATAAATCTGATCATTTTTCCTTTAAATCCCATCTTAAACAATTTGCTTATAATACCATAATGCCATGTGGTGTCATATGCCTTTTCCAAATCAAAGAAAACTCCTATTGTTTGGCTCTGTTTAGCAAAACCTTGTTGTATTTGGTTTGAGAGCCTGAGCAAGGGATCTAAAGTAAAGCCAAACTGGAATGGAGAAAGCAATTTATTTGTTTCTAAGCACCATACAAGTCTGGTGTTAATCATCTTTTCCATCAGCTTACAAACACAACTGGAGAGAAAGCTATTGGACTGTAGCTGCTGGGTAAAGCAGGATCCTTCTTTGGTTTCTTCATAGGGAGGA
Organism: Macrobrachium rosenbergii; assembly: GCF_040412425.1. NCBI lineage: Eukaryota > Metazoa > Arthropoda > Malacostraca > Decapoda > Palaemonidae > Macrobrachium > Macrobrachium rosenbergii. The sequence goes on along the minus strand of NC_089753.1, from coordinate 23,909,714 downwards.
TTAATGATAATTTCCAGCTCTTAGGAATAATACCAGTTTCCCAGATTTCATTCATTATATCTAAAAGAAATTTCTTTGACTTTCCTGGGAGGTGTTGCAGTATTTCACAGAGTATTTTATCTTCACCAGGGGTTGATGGTTTGGTATTCTGTGAGGCATCTTTGAGTTCCTGCAGTGTAAATTTTGCATTATATGGTTCAAAATTATTTTTACTTAAATCAAGAGAAATCTGGGCATTTCTATTGTCTTAGAATTCTACAGAATAGTTCTCACTATTTGATATACTCGAGAAATGTTCTAATTTTTCTGCGACTCTCCCTGGCTGGGTGATTAGTTCACCATTTATCTTAAGGGTAGGCAGAGGTTCAGGGACAAACTTGCCATTTAGTTTTTTAATTTTCTTCCAAATCATTTTGGATGTTGTTTTTGAGCTAATGCCATTAATGTAGTACATCCATGACTCTCTTTTTGTTTTTTAAAATATTTATTTTGCTTGGCCACAGCACATTGATAACTTTGGCTTGGGAAGTTCCACTCTTATACTTTTTGTCGCACTTTCTAGTGATCTTTCTCATACTACTGCAGGTTTTGTTCCACCAAGGAACTGCTGGTCTAGAGGGCTTCCCTTTTGTTGTTGGAATAGAGCAATTGCACTGTTGATGGTGGTGTCATTGAAGTAACTATATGCCTGTGAGATGGACGGAAATTTTACATTCTTGTCCACGAGAACAGACTCACTAAATTTCTTCCAGTCTGCTTCATCTACCTTCCATTTGGGAGGTGACTCAGAGGGCTGATTCTTAACTGTTTTTATATGTGTTGGGAAGTGGTCACTTCCATTTGGATATTCATTGACTGACCATACATAATCAATGTGAACACTAGATGAGCAAAAGCTCAGATAGATAGCTGAATAAGTATTGGAGTAGATGTTATGGTAAGTCATGGCTCCATTATTGAGTGTGGTGATATTATGATCATCCATAATACCCTCCAACATCCTACCTTTGGCATCTGTCGGGTTCCCACCCCATATGGGGTTGTGAGCATTAAAATCAACAAGGAGGAGGAAAGGAGTAGGTAGCTGATTGATCAGTAAATGAATATCATTATAAGTGAAATCCAAATCAGGAGGAAGATAGATGGAGAAACTGTAATTTGCTTGTTTAAAATGAAAGTTACTGCTACAGCTTGGAGATGAGTATTAATTGATAGCAAGGAGTGTTGCAACGACTTATCACAACACCTGGGGAGCAGTCAAGAGCCCGAAACAGAGTGCCCTGAGTTGGAAGACCATCTCCCTGAGGATAAAACAGAGGTACTTGCGAGAGGATGGATGAATGGGTATTTGAAAATACACATCCTTCAAGTCCACCATAAGCATGAAGTCATTTTTCCTGATGGAGGCAAGCACGGACCACGCCATCTCCATCGTGAACAGTGACTGGCGAACGAAACGGTTCAGGGGAGAGAGGTCTATGACCGGTCTCCAACCCCCCATGGCTTTCTCTACGAGAAAGATCCGGCTGTAAAAGCCTGGGGACCGATCCAACACAACTTCTACAGCACCCTTGCCCTGGCTTGCACTTCTTGCATTAGTGTGATGTCCTTCAGAGACATAGGTGTGGAGACCGACTGGTGTGACAGTGAGGGGTGGCTGAGACTCGAAGGGTAGTAGATATCCCTCCCGAAGGACATCCACTATCCAGGTCTCAGCTCTGTATCGCTGCCATGTTGCCCAATGGCTTGATGGGGGGGGGGACATCGCCCCTAGCGTGTCTCCTTCTTCTTCTTCCCCTTGCCCCCTTTACCAGACTGGAAAGCGAGCTGAAAGGGGTGTGAAAGCCCACCCTTTCCAGGGGAAGAAAGCTGGGTGTTTCCGCGGGATCCCTTCGAAGGCTAGGACTTCTTAGGGGCCAAGGAAGTGCTAGCCTGGCATGAAGGCCGGGCCGCAGTGGAGCGCAAAGACCCAGAGGTCTTAGCCACTGCCTGGTGGACAAAGCAGTCACTGTCATCGGCCCGACGCTTGTCCACCACAGCATCTACCAATCCTCTAGGGAAGAGAGAGGAAGAACCCAGCAACGGTCCGTTCCAAAGGATCATTGCAGACTTGGGTCCCTCAGACTTGGCGAAGCGAGAAAGAACAGCGTTTCTTCGCTTAAAAACCAGGTTGGCCCACAGGTTTGCCATCTGGTGGGCGAGGTAGGAGATGGCTCTACCTCCAGACTGGCACAGTCTCCCGAAAGCGGAGTCCTCCCTGGGTATGATAGCACCCGAGGAGGCAGCCACTTTGGATACTGTAAACAACCACAGATCCAACAATGAGACTGCCTGGAAAGCTGCCATGGCAGTGGCTTCTAGGGTTGCTGTCTCTTGCTGCGAGAGGAAAATACCCTCCGCAGTAAGTTGCTGCAACGAGAGACCCGAGCCTAGACGAACCAGGTCCGGGTCAACCTGCTTAGGTGGCAATGCCCCTTCTGAGGGTGTGTAGATTCACTGCTGCTGAGGCAGAGGAGGGGGGATGCAACTTGTCCAAGTGGTTCGAATGAAGAGGATTTTCTTGTCCAGACATAAGACCATTCACTTGGTTGAGAAATCCCTCAGCAAGCATGGACCACAGCAGCGCCACCAAAACCTTGGGTTCCTTTTTCGGACCCCAGAAGGATTCGAGGCACAAAGAATGATCCACAGAAGAGGCCTTGGTCCCTTCGCTGAGGCCGTTGTGCTGACAATTCAGTGCAATAACCTCTGCAAAGGTCCTCTGTATCTCGGGGGTGTCTGCATCCTGAGGAAGAGGACCCTCGAGTCTTTCCAGGGTGCTGTCCTCCCGATCTACTCTCCCCGCAAGAGGGAGAACCTCGGCAGACCCCTTAGATCCTTCCTGCACCACTTGAGTGCACGACCAATTCAATCTGAGAACCTAGCCAGTAATTTAAGCCTTAGTAGTCGAACTCCTGGGAGATGACTCACCAGAGTTCCTCCTGTCTGACTTGCACCTCCTAGGGGAAGCCCATGAGGTTGAGAGGACACGCGAGGAGGATCGGGCACCCCCGCCAGTCTTGCTGGCGGAACCAGCAGGAGCAGCAGGCCGAGAGTGGTCACCAACCCTTAGTGATAACGGCAACTCTGGTCGAGGAGAAAGCTTTCACCTCGGCGAAGTGTTGTCATGCGAACATGGCCGGGGACTGGGTGGAGTCAAATGTGCGGCTGGCTGGTGAGAACTTGCACTGTCCTCTAGATGGGCCCCAGTCTTCTTCGAGGCCGAAACTTCAGGAGAAGACTGAGCAGGGGACCTCTTCTCTGTCTCGCTAGGTGTCCCGACTCGAGAGGCCAAAGCACCTTCCCGGGAACCTTGCTTGGCTCTTTCTCTTGTCCTGTGCCCTTGTTGGTACAGAGAGAGGTCTCTCCGGTACCAGTCCCGGGTACCTGAGCCTCCTCAGACACCCAGATACTTGGCGCAACTCGCGAACAAGTGTCCGACACTGTGCCAGCCTTAGAAGCAGACTTCTTTGGCATGGCAACGGGAGTGCAAACCGAGGTCTGCAAGCCCTCAGCTCCAGAGAGGACTGACTCGGGGGTCAACAAATCGGTTCCCTTGCCCATGTGGAAGGAGGCAGTCCCTTAGAAGTCTCAGGGTGAGACTTCTTCGGGGGGGAGGAGACAGCCTTCTTCTTCGGCCGACGAGCCTCAGAAGAAAAAGAAGAGGCAGCAAACAATGAGGACGACGAAGACAATGAAGATGACGACACCTTCCGAGACCTCTTCTTCGAATTCTTTGTCATCTTTTTCAGGATGGTGGCCAGGTCTCCCATCCAGGAGGGAGCAGCAGAAGACACAGGAGCAGCCAGGGGGCCAGGGAAGCAGGAGCAACCCAGGCAACAGAGACGTCAGCGATTGGGCCAGCAACAACTGGGGCAGGCAGAGAAGTAAGGGAGCCAGGTAAGCCAGGAGCCAAGACATGGGTAGTCGGCATGGGTGGAGCAGGAACAGGAGCCAGGCCTGGCCGAGAGTCAGGTAAGCCAGGAGTTGGGACCAGAATGTGGAACGAGAGTAGATCAGCAACAGCAAAAACAGCAGGAGCAGGAACCGTGATGTAGGGCACTGACGAGGTAACCATACTGAGGGGCTAGGCAGGGATAGTAGGGCCAGACAGCCAGGTGGCAGCGGCACAGCATGGAGAGAGGCGTGGCTGATACCTGAGTACCCAGGTGTGAGGTGACAGTCACTGATAAATTGGCAAAAGACGTCATGATGACTGTTGACTTGGTGGAAGTGGCTGCGGCGTGGTCACAGGAGCGCCAGACAGATGGGAGATCAGGCCCTCCAACGAGGGCACGCCAGGTAGACCCAGGTGAAGCCAGTAGAGGTGAGGTCTGCAACCTGCCCACAGAGAGAAATCTCCACAACCAAACCTGAAGACAAAGTTGGGTCAAAGGAGGGAGCCTCTGCTTGCTCCAGGGAAAAAATCACCACACCCCCCCCTTGAGAGAGGAGAGACCCCCAAGAGGATGTCCTGATCGTCCGCTCCCCTGTGGCCTTCCACACCCAACACAGCGAGTGAAGAAGACGAAGGGGAGTACTCACCCGTAGGAGAGGCAGCAAGAAGGAGAAGCTTACCAGGAGGGAGAAACGATCCTCATGGGTCAGCCACCAAGGGAGTCATTGGGGGCGTATAACCCTCAGATGACGCCTTGGCGGGCTTCCTTTGGTACTGTCTCCTCCCCTCAAATTTCACCCATTGCTCGGCAGACCAGGAACAACACTCCGAACAAGGTGAATTACGAGAACACACGTCCCCTGCAAGAGGAGCAAAGGGCGTGTAGGTCCACACCAACATGAGAACGGAAATTATCGTACTTCTTACCCCCTACCCCAGGGGGCACACGCTGGGGGATGGAGGGCTTATGAGGGTTATCCACATTCATTATGAAAAAACAAAAGATCCCACCGGGAAAACAGCTCAAAAGCAGTCTGGGCAGACAGCGAGAAACACGTCTGCAGCGCGTGACGGCCGAAAGCAAATGGAATGTTTACATCCGGGCAGGCAGGACTCCCGCCTCCCAGACAGTAAACTGCCTAACCACCTTGTTCAAAAGTTCAACAGCAGTTTCCAGCTTCATTGAAAGTAATTCCTAATGTAAAGGACCGACGGTTTGTGTATCATGTCAGAACAAATAAGATCTGTGTTGTCTGTACATATAGAGGCTTATGAAAGCTAATACTGTACTACTTATCATCTAAATTTTAAATAAAGCATTAAAAGTAAAAATGTTACTAACGTGGAGCTGCAACTCTAGAGTAGTGGTAAGGATTCACACAGACGTCATCCTTTTTTAGATTGAATGCGTACTGACAGTGATCAAGAGCTTCAAGTTCGTAACTGCCCTCCATTTCAGGCCAACGCCACAATCGGCAATATATAACATGCGGAAGCCCCTTGCGATTGGAGACCTGCAACCGGCCATCCAATGACCTGCAATAAAGATAACAAAACATGAAACTTAGATTAAAACTAGAGCAATAAGTAAGTTTATTATATGGAATGAAATATCATAATTTTTTAAAGTAAATTGTATTTTTTCCTAACTATATAAACCTGAGCTCCTTTACATTAGGAATTACTTATAGCACAGCTGGAAATGGCCGTTGAATGAATGAGTGATTTTAAGTTATCAGGTGTCGTGACTTCTAAGGTCACTGACGCCTACGTTAATTGAAGGACTACATTGTGTAGTATTTTCATAATATATAATTAACACTTGTAGGAAATAAAATTATATCTCATGTAAAACTCCAGCTTCTAAAATATATTTAAAATATGCCACTAGCATCATACATCACATCCCCTCCAAGGGTCTTGGCAAGGATGTACCCGCCATCCCCACCCCAAGCTTCAGAGAGGCATCGAACTCTTAAATCCCCAAGACTGGGCCATTCGAACAACAAATGCTTTACAGTCAAGGGGACTAAGCAGTCCTCACAGTATGGGCAAGGCCTGGCCATCATTAACAACTCATGTGTTAAACTAGTATGGCCAATGCAAAGATGACAGAGGGCAGTTTCCCATCTTCTGGGCATAAAGTTATACCTCCAAGGAGATATGACACTTTTGATCTCTCTCATCTTATTCTGGTCTACAGAGCCCCAACGCTGTTGCCAAATATCACAAAGAGACAACTTGATATTCGGCCAGAAAACACTGTGTAATATTGGATAGCTCCTTGGAAGTAGCTCTGCTGCAACTGTTTTTGCCAATTTATCAGCCTCTTCATTTCCAGGCACACCAACATGTGCTGGAACCCAGCAAAATTCCACTCTGATACCTCTGCGCTCAATGATGACAAGCTATTCTAGGATCTTTAAAACTAAAGGTGAAATGTACTACAGCCTAATGCTTTTTGCATCACTAAAAATTGTAAAATTGTCATCTTCCATTGTAGCTATTTTTTCAACAGCATTCAAAATCCCATACGCTCTGCTGTAAAATATGATGCCTCTAGAGGATGTGCACCCTTACAATTAAAACCAATAGAATGTACTCCAAATCCAACACCAGCATTGGATTTGGATCCATCTGTGAACATAAAATTACTATTTTGATGACATTCTTAATGTTTCAAAGAAAATGGGTCAATTTTTCTTCTGCCATATTTCTCTAAAGCCTGTAAAACAATGGCAGAAAGACTACGGCAACTTCAGGAGGAGGGTTGTTGGATTCTAAAGGGAATCACTTCTACTGGTCAGATTCAGGCTATTCAACAGCTTGTTTTATATATCCGTGAAGGTTGCACTGATTTAGGATGAGCCTCACAGTAGCCAAAGAATTCTCTATGCACTCTCTGAGATCCACGAGGAGCTGGAAGTCTTTGCAACCTATACCAGTATCTGATGACAGAAGACTTGATGATGCAGTTCAGAGGCAGTTCTCCAGCATCAACAAGCAGACTTGGGAATGGGTGAAGTTTAAAGCACCTGTGGCTAGTTCAAATGCTAGAATGGTGCACAGAGTCTAAAATTCTTAAACGATTAGGGGTGGCTGAAGAATATATTTCACAACCGTATAACAACTTAGACAGTATAAGGGCTTTGTACAATCTAAGAAGTGTTATGCGATCAGCTCCCCAGGATGTGTGCGCTAGGACTTTCACGATATTTAAAATTTCTAGGTATTTAGCTTTCAGCATTTTAAGATGTGAAGCCCATATTAACCTTCGGTCAAAAACTAAGCCTAAAATTCGTGTTTCTTCTACACATGGGATTCTTTGTCCTTTAAGATATACATCGGGATCAGGATGTAGTCCACGAATGCAGCGGAAATGAACCGCAACAAGTTTTTCTGTTTGAGAATTTTGAAGACATTCAAATCTGCCCATTTGGTTATTCGATCATTGTCAGCTGAAGTTTTCTCTCAATTTTGGACATTCTTGCTCCAGAAAACTATATGGAAATATCATCCACAAAAATTGTATGAAGGACATCATGAGGAATAATTGAAGAGATGCCATTCATTGCCAAGACAAACAGAGTAACGCTGAGCACGCTACCTTGAGGGACTCCTTCTACTTGGCATTTTCTTTCAGACAAAGTATTACTTACTCTTACTTGAAAATGTCTGTGTTAAAAATGCTCTCAGGAATAATGGCAACTCCCCTCTTAATCCGCAATCATGAATAACTTTAAGAATTCCACATCTTCAAGCAGTGTCAAATGCCTTTGCAAGGTCAAAAAATACTGTCAAGTGATGCTGCTTGGATGCAAATGACTCACAAATAGATGACTCAAGATGGACTAGGGCATCTGCTGTGAAAGTAATTTTTGAAATCCACACTGCAGAGGTGATAAAATTACAATTTTTGAAAGTAAATTGTATTTTCCAACTATACAAAACCTGAGTCCTTTATACATTAGAAATTACTTATGGTGAAGCTGACATGGTCGTTAAAACTCTTGAACAAGGTGAACAGCGTAACTAACACCTGGGTAGGCGGAATACCCGCCTGCCAGATCTAAACATTCAGTTTGCCTTTCAGTCCAGTTGCAGATTGAGGTGGCATGAGGTGGGCATATGATGTGTGTAATGTAAAGGACCTCAGGTTTGTATAGTTAGAAAATACAATTTACTTTCAAAACTGTGTTGTTCCAACATGATATACAAGCCATTCATCCTTTACATTAGGAAAGACTCACTGGTTGAGGGAGGAATCAGGTGAGTCTCTTGAACTGGTTGGAGTTCTGCACACCAGGCTACTCTCCTGGTCTAAGAAAATGAGGAGAGTATCCGTGCCTCTGACACATTGATTGGAGCATAGGAACTGCAAGATCAAATGTCAGATGCTGGACCTTTTCGCGTGAGTGAGGAAACATAACTCATATGAAATAGGCTGGGAAGACTCTAGAGTTGGAGGCAGTAAGGAAAACCTGAGATAGGGTTTCCCTTACTGCCAGTCTCTCCTTCCTCCCCTTGCTAGAGGAAGGAGAGGAATTGCTTCTATGATTCTTGAAGAAAAATAGAACAGGTGCTCGATGTGTAGTCTTACCTCAGAAACCAGATCCAGCAAGTATTGGTTCGAGTCCTGCTCTCATCCCGAAGGAGGAGAAGTAGGAGGAAGGGGAAGGAGGAGGAAGAGAGGCCAGTCACTTAGGCGAGATGCTACTAGTCCTCTTGAAGGAGCCCGGTAAGAAAACACAGCTTGTTGAGCAGCCACCATAGGGCCAAGGAAACAAGGGTTCCAAGGGCCTGTGGGCAAGACCACAGGAAGACAAGAGTGTGGTCTACGAGACCACATCTTGCTTCCAGACAGACAGAAACTTCTGGAATGTAAGAGATGGACCAAGCCATAGACTTCGTGAGCTCTCGGGTGGAAAGTACCAGTATCATCATCACCAGCTGCCGAGTACCTCCTTCGATAGCTTCACGAAGCCAGGAGAAAGATGTGTCCTTGACACTTCTTCCTTGAGAGAGAGAGAGTACTAGCTAAAATGTCTACGACATCCATGTTAGGAATGTCGAGCCTATACCACAGCTCCCTAATAGGACAAAGTAACGACAGATCTGGATCATCAATACAAAGTCCAAGGAGGAGGGGAACAAGAATGACTCGAACCCGATAATAGATGCCGATGGATTCGGAGTCCACCTACGACATCCGAGAAGGAGTCGAGGTATTGATCCCCTTCACCTGTTCTCCCATCTTCTACACTAAGGCCGGAGCGAGATGAGAGATGGGCCTAAGAGGGCACATCTCTATCCGATGAGTCTAGTAGGGGTGTGTGCAGAGCACAGACAGGAACCCTAAACGAGAGTCACAGCAAGATCGAAGAAGCTTCTCATCCGTACCTAAATCTCAACTGAGGAGAAGAAGGCTACTTCAGATAGAAGACTAGGTTGCAAGGGCCTACGTTCTTCACAAATGAAAGGGAGAGAAGCAACCCTCAGCGGAGAAGACAAGGAAGTCCAGACTTGAAGGGCGACTCTGACCTGAGAAGAAGTTCCGTCAATGGCACCCACCAGCAAAGACAGATCCAGTCCCTGGGACAGTGTTGCAGAGGAATTCAAGAGATATCCAGTTATATTCATTGCCATTAGCTCAAGAAAACTTGTGCTTGCACAGGAAAGCTGGGTCAAGGTCTCTCGTCCTGAATCACACAGGGATGTACTACCTGAAGAACTGCTTCTTGTGTAGCTGCAAATGTGATATCGAGTTCACAAAAGCTGTCAACAGGTCTTGTTGCTAAGTAACCAATTGGTTCTTAGCCAACATAAACTGTTTCTTCCAGCCACATAAAATAAGTCCAATCCTTTGGGCCAGGCTTGCCTGGGCCCACCAGAGCTGTTACTCAGCTCAGTGGTCTGGTAAAACTGAAACAGGGGAAAACTTAACTCTTTGTCAACAGGAGGTTGGTCAGGCAGAATGCTCTTCTTGATGCCTCCAAGCAGAGCTGACAAGGTCGGGCAAAAGGCAAAGTCTTCCAGCATTTGTCTGTAATTCTGAGTGAGCAAAAGCCAGGGGAACCCCATATGAAATTCCAGAAAACTCTTTCCTATACAGAAGAGGAAAAACAGGGGAAATCAATTTTTTCCACCAAAAGACAGCATGAGGCTTGCTGTAGCTGGCATTTCCTGGTTGGTGGATGATGTACAAAGAATTGGAGCCTGAAAACTCTCCTGAAGAACCATTGTTGTGCAGGAGTTCCAGGAAAGAAGGTCAGCAGTTGCAATCTTCTCAGTTGAGCAGTCTCTGAGTTGAGGGGGCTGGCTTGAAGAAAAGAGTTGAAGAGACCAAAAGTTCCGCCATCGTCAATCACAAGTCAAACCTGAGGAAACCTTTGATTACCGGGGTGGTCTGGCAAAATCCAATACATCCCCACTGGGAATGCATCTTGGGACTTACTTAAAACCAGAGATCCTAATTGGGACAAAGTCCTTCTCTCTTAGCACCAGAACTGCCCACAGAACTGCAGTCGGCAAGACCCTCCAGAGGCAGAGAATTATATTCTGTCGAGGCAGGGGAGAAGCTGTGTCTCGACCTGAATGAACCCATCGGCGAAAAGAATTCATCTGGTCGAACGCCTGGCTGCCAAGAGCAGCCTCCTCACCTCAGCCCTTGAAAACTAAAAGTGTTGCAAGTGATGAAGATGATTCATTGGGGGAGCACGGTCCTGTCCTGGGGATCCTCCTGCTGACGAATCGATGTGAAGTTCTCTGGAAAGCAAAGGCGATCGCAACTTGAAGAGGAAGACCCTCGCTGTTTCCAAAGCATGAAACTCCTGTACTCCCTTGAAGGGAGACTCCTGACATATCCCAAGAAACCTCCTCAGCTACCTGGTTATACTAAGAGAATCGGGACTGATACCCAAAGCATGCCAGGCAGCCGAACTCTTAAGACAAATTCATCGGAGCTCTCTCTGCCCATCTCGCGCCTCTCGGAACAACCGAGAGGAAAAGAGAACAGGTGAGGAGAAAGAGCACCCCTACCTGTCCTGCCAGTAAGACCAGCAGGAGAGGCGGACCGTGAGCGATAATCAACCGAAGGAGATTACTGCCACACAGGGGAAAAAGAGCACTTGTGCCGTGGCAAAGTGCTTTCCTGGGAAGAGCAGAAAGTTCACTCGAACAGAGCCAAGAACCCAATTCTGAAAAACCGAGTGGGGCTGAGCCGAGCCACACTGAAACGAGCCGGGTGGCATGCGGTGGACTGGGAAGCAGGTGGGGCGAGCCGAGCCAGTCTTGCAAGCGCAACCAGGGGCTGGGCGGGGCAAGCAAGCCGAGCGAGCCCATCGCGCAAACACAATCAGAACTGGAAAGGGTGGAACTTGTCGGCTGTGAACTAGTGCTAAACTCCTTCGGGCCGAGGCCCCTCAAGAAGAAGGTTCAAAGGGGAATTCTGTGTCTGCTATCCTGCATGCTCGAACCCTAAGGTTCAAGACACAAGGATGAAACCCTGCCAAGCAACCAAAGCAGCTGGCGGGCAGTATCATGGCACCTGGCATCTCGGCACCTTCTCTCGTCCTGTGCCTCTCATTAGGAGTGCTCATGAGTCATAGAATTCAAGCAACCTACAAGACTCCCAAAAATTGGGAGCGGTTGCTTTCAGTTTCCTAAGAAAATGAAAAGAGCCAGGCACAGAACCAGTCTTACACGCAGACTTCTAAGATTAGCAACGCAGGGTGCCGCTTGAGAGCCCACACTCTGCGTGGGCCCCAAACGCCAGACCCCACAGGAGAATGCGACCCCAGAAGAGAGTCAGTCCTCATGTCCCGCGAGAACTCTGCAAAGGGAATCTCTTCCTCGTTTTCTGGTGTTCGAACTAACAGGATCGGTGACACTGCTTGGGAACCCAACCGAAACGGTGTCACAATAGAGCGCCAGGTGCCGGCAGGAAGAGCCGAGACATCTGGGTGCCTCAGCCCTTTCTCTGCACTGCTCCTGAACTGGGCCAGGGAGAGTACTCTCCAGAACACTGGATACCTGATATTCCCCAGAATCTCGAGCACCGAGAGGCTCCTACGAACGAAGCCGTCCGGCAGCCCCGTCTTAGGGAAGGAACCTCTAGGACTGGGAACAGGATCGGCAAACCGAGGCTGCCCAGCCAGTTCTCAAGCACAAAACCCAGGGTATGCGAATCGGTTTCCTAACCCGAAGGTTGGGAAGGGCCAACTAAAGACCAACTGCTTCCTCGATAGGAGGCAGTCCCTAGACATCCAAGGGTATCAAGGGAAAAGAAGCAACTTTCCTCTCCTTCGGCCAATGGAGGTCTGTCCAGTTCCTGGGACCCCCTTGGACCTCAGGAGAGGAAAGGAAGAGGCAGCAGAAGACGAAATCGAAGATAAGTTGAAGACAGTAGCTACTTCCACATGGCGACTTCTGCAACGGCCAGGAATCGCCTTCAAGGGTGGATTCCTTCACTGCGATCGACATCTTCTAAGCAGGATGGCGCGCATCATAACCCTCCAGGGCAGCTCGTAGAACATAGTGATGGCCCAGACACGACCACTAGGAGAAGCTTGGCAGCCACGATCAGGACAGCGTGCATGCGTTAAGGAAGCAGTTCGGAAGGGCAGAAGCTACTGTAACGACCAGGAATGTTACATGAAAGTCACCAGCAGCGACAGAACGATCAGAACGGCTGCAGCAGGAAAGACCAGGAAGAGCTGCCCAGAGCCACTGTTGAGTTAACAGGGCATAACAGGAAAACAGCAGGAACAGGTGGACCACAGATACATCAGGGCAGTGCCACAGCATTGGAAGGCCAGAAATGACAGCTATCAATCCACATCAGCAGGAACAAATCAGAACGATCCCGACGCATGAACTAAGCCATTCCAACCAGGTGAGCTTTGTTGAGTCCCAAGCAACACTGAATGAATGTCAGGACAGCTTTCCTGCAAGATATCCCCTCAGATATCCAGCCACCATTACTGTGCCAGTGATGCTCACTGTCAACCTGAAAGTAGAGGAACATCAGAGCTCACTACATACCACCCTATTGCATTGCGAACAGCATATATGAAAACTCCGACTGACAGTGTAGAACAAGAGGAATGTGTTTCTATGTGATCAAATTTCATTTCTAAATAATGTCATTCAATTCCACAATAAGCTGTAGGTCCCGTGCTAGGTAACCAATTGGTTTCTAGCCCGAAAATAAATCTAATCCTTCCGCCAACCCTAGGAGAGCTGTTAATCAGCTCACTGGTCAACCTGGAAAGAAAAACTAAAATATACTTAACTTCTCTCCACTACAAGGGGAACTGCCCATAACCAGCAAGAGGTGGCCCCTTGAAAGAGGTCGCCGATCGCCCCCACTCGGCAGTCTTGGGCCCATGACCAGCCGTAGGGCAAAGGAGAGATATCTCTACCAAAGGAGAGGTAGGAAGAAACTGCTGGAAGAGAAGGAAGGAGGGAGGGCCACCAAGGGCGCCATGGAAGGAACTTACCAAGAACCTCCCAACCTCCCCCCACAACTCTCTTTAGCGCAGGCAGCTAAAATAACACTCAGCACAAAATAGGAAGAAGCAGTCAAGCCTCTTGTACATGGAGGCGGGGCCAAGAATGGAATCGAACTCTTACGTCTGATGGATGTAGGGAGCAAAAGATATTGCATCCCAATCTAATGTCTCTTGAACGACAGGCGCCTAGTATCTAACAAGGGTTACTGGAGGAGAAGTATTACCACTTGGTTATGCCCCTCTAAATCGCTCTTGGCACAAAAACCCAAGACACAGCATGAACAACGGCCATACAAGGCTATCACAAATTGTGGGTTTGTACACTATTAACCTATCAAACATGCAATATATACACAAAAATACAAAGATCCCCACCGATATTAAAGACCTTAACGACAGTCAGGCAAGAGATTACGTCTGCAACGCATGACGGCCGTAAAGCAAACTGAATGTTTGTATATTGTATCGTGTTGTATATCATGTATATCGACGGTTTGTATATCGTGTTGGAACAAACAAGATTATTCACTTAATTGAGGACCCCCTCGAAGCGTGGACTACAGCAGCCCCAATGAAACCTTGGGTTCCTTTGGACCCCAGAAGGATTGAGGCACAAAGATTTCATCCAAAAATGAGGTCCCTTCCCCAAGATTTTATTCAAAAATCAGCACAAACGATTGCAAAAGTCCTCTGTATCTCAGGGGGTGTCTGCATCCTGGGGAGAGGATTTTGGTATCAGGTGCGGTCCTCCCAATCTACTCTCCCAGCAGGAGGGAGAACTTCAGCAGACCCATTGGATACTTCCTGCACTACGTGGGCATACAACCGAGTTGATCCAAGAACCGAGCCAGGAACATGCGCCTTTGTAGTTGAATTCTGGGGAGAGGACTCTCCAGAGTTCCTCCTATCCAACTTGCCCTCCCAGAAAACCCCAGGAGGTTGAGGGGACAGGTGAGGGATAATTGCACCTTGCCACCCTTTCAAAACCAGTAGGAGGGCAGGTCGAAAGCAGTAATCAACCCAAGGTTATTGTGAACACTGATCCAAAAGTGTCTTAGCCTCATAAAAGCTAAAACCAAGGAGAGGTTGAGGTATGGTAGCATGAAATTGCGCCGACATTTTGATAGCAAACTGATTGTGCAACGACTAAATTAAAACTGTGTGGAGTTAAATGTGCGGCTGGCTGGCAAGAACTTGCGCTGTCCTCTTGACACGCCCCATTCTTTTTCGAGGCCGGAACCTCAGAGAAGACTGTACAAGGGACCTCTTCTCTCTCCCTCTCTCTCCATATGCTCGGACCCGAGAGACCAAAGCACCAGCCTGGGAACCTGGCTTGGCACTGGAAGAAGTGCCAGCCGGCAGAGCCAAGACACCTGCATGTCTTGGCTCTTTCTCTTGTCCTATGCCCAAATCAGTATGGTGAGTGGACTTTCCGACACCGGTTTGGGATACCCGAGTCTCCTTAGAGACCTGTGTACCTGGAACGGCTCGCAAAAGAGCATCCAACACAGTGCCAGACTTTGAAAAGGACTTCTTAGGCACAGCAACGGGTGTAACTGATTCTGCAAAACTGATGCCCTAAATGCTAGACGGGTGAACACTCGGTTCCTGATCCGGAGGTCAGGAAGAGCCGACAAGATATCCCACTGCTTCCCCTGTGGAGGGAGGCAGCCCTTCAGAAGTTCCAGGATGGGATTTCTTAGTGGGGGAGAGACAGCCTTCTTCTTCGACTGCCAAGCCTCGGAAGAAGAAGGGGAGGTAACATACGACGATGAAGACGAAGACAACAACACCTTCTGAGACCTCTTCTTCGTCATCTTCTTCAGGATGGTGGTCAAGTCCCCCATCCACGAGGGAGCAGCAGACATCACAGGAGCAGCTGGGGTGGCCAGGGTAGCAGTGGCGACCCGGGCAGCAGGAACATCGTCTACGGGAGCAGCGACAGGGGTAGCTGGGGCAGCCAGGAACAGCCTGGAAGCCAGGAGCAGCGACTGGGATAACTAGGGCAGAGGGAACAGCCAAGAAAGTCCGGGAGCCAGGGAAACCAGGAGCAGCGACTGGGGCGACGGGATTGCTGGGGCAGGTGGAGAAGCCAGGATAGCCCAGGTGCCAGAGAAGCCAGGAGCAGCAAGGGCAGAAACCATCTAATAGGGCACAATGGAGGTCACCATCATCGAGGGTCTGGCCTGGGACAGCGGGGCCTCGGTGAAGCCTGGAGGCAGAGGCACTGCATGCTGGGATGCTGGTATGGTGGTCACCTGGGTGTCCAGGTGAGACAAGATAGTTACCAGCAACTTGGGAAAGGCTGTCATAATCATAGTGCTGGTGGTAGGGTTAGCGGCGGCTGGGTTACAATAGGAGCAGCCACCAGGCGTGACAGGAGACCCTGCAACGATGGTGTCCAGACAGACCCAGGAAGCCAGGCTGCATCTATGCAAAATGCTCAGCATGATAGAACTGCCATGCTGGAAGAAAGAGTTTTAGTTAGGGAGGAGCCTCCTCTTGCCATTTCGGGGAAAATTTTCCCCACCCTGAAGAAAGGAGAGACCCCAGAGGGAGGTTGTCCTAATCATTGTAGTCGACCGTCCTTCCACGCCTTTTGGAGCGATAAAGAAGACGAAGGGGAGTCTCCCAAAGGAGATAAACCAGAAGGGAAGTTTGCTGGAGAGATCAAACACACAAAGGGTTAGCCACCAAGGAAAGTTGTCAGGGCATAAAAGAGTCAGGCGACAGTCAGAAGCTTCTCTCCCAAAAACACTCCCTTCGAATCTACCCACTGAACCGACTAGGAGCAACATTCAGCACAGGAAGAACTTGGCAGGCACATACCTCCTGCTACCTGGAGCAAAGGCATGGATCAACATCAACACTTGAACGGAAGCACACACTGTGCTTCAGCCACCCTAGGACACACCCCCTGGGGGATGGAGGCTTAATTTGTAAGCTTGCATACCCCAAACACAAATTTTGGAAGCAGACACACAAGGAAAAAGAAAGATCCCACCAGGAAAAACAGCTCAATGTCAGTCAGGGCAGAGAGGGAAGAACACACATCTGTGCCACATGACAGCCGAAAGCAAATTGGAATGTTTACATCCGGGCAGGCGAGACTCCCGCCTCCCGGATGGTAGTTAACTGCCTAACCATCTTGTCTTATGGTTCAACAGCCGTTTCCAGCTGCGCTGTAAGTAATTCCTAATGTAAAGGACCAATGGTTTGTATATAGTGTAGGAACAAACAACTTCATACCCTTCATCAGCAGCGCTGACAGTAGGTTACAGGAAAAGTAAATTTTCAAGGTAAAAGTACGGGAGGAGCAATTATATAGAAACAGGCTACTACGCTCCGCGGTGATGAGTGCCAGAGTGAGTGGGTGCCACCACAGAGGCAAAGGGCCTTTGAAGCACTGACAACAGTGCCAGAGTGAGTGCCACCACAGAGACACAGGTCCTTGAAAGTAGCCTACGCAGTCAACACTACCTGGGAATGGTAACGCAGCGCGTGTTTGCGTCCTTGGTGACGACAGCCTTAGCCAGCTCGTTCGCACAACCCGATTTCTCGAGCTTCTTCAATAGGCTCCTCACCGCCTTCTCATTCCATTTGTCTTCTGTCTCGCTCTTTCTCATCCTCAAAAGTCCTTCCAAGATGCTTTGTTTCTTGCATTGTTTCATACTCAAAAGTTTTTCCAAAATGTTTTGGGTAGACGGTGATTCAGGTAGAGCCGACATCATTCAAGTTTCTTGACGCTCTTTGTCGTTTTCGTAGTAGTAGTAGGTGGGATTTGCTTGTGAAACGGCTCCCCGGAGTCCCCGCTGATTCAGGCCATAATTCCACACCACTGAATTTGCTGCGGAATTTTCCACACCACTGACTTCCGCGCACGGATAAATTCTAAATTCTTTCAACCATCGGTAAAATACTAAAATCTAACGTCTATAAAACAATATAAGCTTTTCTTCACAGTCTAAAGATCATTTCCCGTAAACACATGTTGACAAGAAAACTAAATATCTATCACGACATGTGTCTCTATTGACATGCTACGTCATCAAATGGTAATGAGACTATTATATAGAAATAAACATTAAATGCATTTACAATATCACTTTGCGAAGAACTTCCCTTATCGAGTTAATCACAATCACTTTTTATATGTATTAAAAAATAAGTAGATTTAAGTTACCTAAATTAGATGAACACCTAAAGCTGTCGTCACACCGTTATCGTTTGCATTCGATCATATCTGAACCAACATATCCGAAAAACTGCTTAGGCTTCTTTAGACCCGAAACGAATATTGTAAGCATATAGTCTATTTGAACCTAGAACAAATTGTACGTCAGGCGAAAAAGCATTTGTACACTATGCACGAAGACTATACAACAAAATACCGCCTGAAGTGAAGCGCATACAAGAAGAATGCAAATTTAAAAAGGAACTAAAGACTCTCCTATTCTGCAGGAGCTACGATACTGACGAGAAAACAATAAAAGACAATTATAAAATATAAGGAGCACCTTATCTTGAAAACGTACATGGGACCGCCAGAGATTGAATTATCCCTGTGGAGGGCTGTACATAAAACCACAAAAGTGAAACAAAGTGAAAGTGAAGTGTCAATCAAGGCGTCGCTCCTCGATCGACTTCTGCTGCTTCATACTTCAGCGAAAACAACCATACTTTGATGGCTCTTTATACAGTCATTCTTATATAAAAACATACATAAATAGCCTATGCGAACGACCGAGAATATAGGTCAATGAATCACGATATGAGAAAATAATATATCTGACCACAATAAACCCATAAAAATTGTGGAAATTTGGAAAACCACTTCTGCACCCGATCACGTTGTGCATGAAAACGTCCACAACGGAAGCCACATTTCGGCAACATTATAGGACTACTCTTGCATAATTCAAAATAAATTATTTAGCATATATGATCTTGTACACGATCTTCACAAAAACTGACAAGTGATTTCATGTATATTCCTGGAGTACATTTTTTTAACTTACTTTGCATGTAATGTCCAGATACAGGTAATTACATTTCTTTGTTGGCAAATTGGAATTGAAAAAGATTTCATGAATTAATGAGGTGAGCAAAACGATATTTCTAAAACGAATATAGTATAACAATAAAATAAACAATGCTTTATTGATAAAATGTACAAATATATGAACAATTTTCTCAGGTATAAATGAAACAGAAAATGTAGGTAAACATTATATTCTATAACAGTTTAAGAAATATCAAGAAAAATATAATTCCTTTGACAATTGTACTCATGAAATATAAAACATAAACATAAGTAAATACATTATCTCTCTTTGTATTCCAAATCATTGCTTTATAGCAAAACAACAAAAAATAAGTGTGTATATATATGTATATATATATATAATATATATATATATATATATATATATATATATATATATATATATATATATATATAATTAGATATATATATATATATATATATATATATATATGTATATGTATATATATAATTAGATGAGTATATATATGATTTAATTGATAACTGAGCAAAGCTGAAAAAAAAGAAAGCTTGGAGGCAGTTACGGTAGTAGGCCTACTGATAATTTTTGTTGTTAGGCGCTATCACAAAGGAGACTGCAAAAAGTAATGTAATCAATTAGTCTATACAATTAGTACAGATGAAACTAATAAAAAGAAGCGGGGTTAGGTATCGGTTAAATGCAACTACGGTACTGATAGATTAACAGCTTAAGAGCAAGTCATACTATCATTACACTAGGATGAAAAGGTGTGAACTATGAATGATATAATCACAACAATAATTCTGTACTTTAGTTCATATTAAGTATATTACAGTTTCCTGAAATAACGAAAATTAATATGACTCAAGAAATGTGACATCAGCTGATAATCCTTGCAGCAGAGGTGTGAAGGTGCTGCCACTACTACTAGGATTGTTCAGTGCATCGCAAGCTGTTTAATAAATTTGGATTTAAGTCATATAGTGTTCCCTGGGCTTTTACCATTTCTGCGAAGGTTATCACTGAAGCCAACTTGGTGTTAGACAGTTTGTTGCCTTGTTTTGTCTTTGTCAGATTTAGTTTTGCGAAAATTCGCTCAGCGTCCGCATTGGATGTTGGCAGTGAAAGAATGTTCAGAGCAAACTCAGAGACGATGTTCTAAAGCTTGAATCACATGGCTTAGCTGTAAAATTATAATAAAGCATTTTGAAGACACTTTCTACATTATCACAGTATTTTAAGCTACCTGGAATTTGCACCGCTGGAAGACGCCTCCACTACCATCTAATAACTGAAAGTCACCGGAATATTCTCTCGGGAAGGATTGTACAAAATCTACCAATGTCGGGGTGCTTATAAGGACGCCCTCTCTCTCACTCACTCACCCCACGACCAACGCCAAGAAGAGAACATTTCTCTACAGATTCCTTTTTACTTATCGGGAATCTCTTCCTGATTTCCTAACAAGCTACAACGAGGAAGCTCCGGCAACGATTTCGAACATTGTCCACCATAACTTGGTCTTTATACTGGTCCTTTTGCACAAGATGAAAACATGACCCCAGGTATGCATTTCTGAGGGGAATAAGATGTTTCTCGTATGCTGAATCAGTGGTTGATATATCAGGAAGAGAATGAACAAATTGACCATCCATGTAGTTCTTCAGTCACTCTGAATACAATAGCTCACTCTTGGTATGTAATATGATGGACAGTAGAATGCGTGCTTTGGAACATTAGATTAAATGCAGTGGACTTTGGTAGAACAAATTTAAGACATTTAAAGTAAAGCACCATTGGAGGGCCACGTAAAGATTGTAGAATATCACTTGACATTATTAATCTTTCTTGAAGATGCTTCTCTGTGAAAATACTGAAGACGCTTCTCTGTCAAAATCAAAGTCAGTGCATTTCATTGTTCCAGGACGCGTTCTACAGCCATCTGGAAAGATCACCGCCTAGTTTGTGAAACGTATAATAATTTGTGAGGTTTTACCTTACAAAAAATATCAAACTCTCTAAATTCATAAACTCTTTTAGAGCTGTGGGCAAAAAAAATGCATCTCTATTTCGGATTATATCCTCACATGTAAGGGAAGCTCTTTGGCTGCCTGAGAAGCGCAAATATGAGCTGAATGACAGATGATTTAACTACTGTTATACCTGGAAATTCTTCCTTCAACCTACTGAGTTATGCTGACCCATCATATTATTGGCACCAGCTGCAGCGAAGCCCATTAAGTTTTTCAATTGGAATACCATTGCCAATGAGACAGTTCTCAACAATATCAAATTGATTTTCTCCATTGCTGCCCTCTGCACTTCTACTCCCATCATATACACTGACTGGATCTAAAAGTCTTCTTTCCGTTGTGAAACTGGTTTTGTTGAAAAATCTAGCTAGGATAGCAGAGCATTTAGAATTTGTGTTGTCGGCGGTTTCACACCAATCAGCGAAAATTTGGTTACCTTAATAACTCTATAAGCTCTGAATGTGAGAAATTCGCAACATCTTTCACTATTCTGGTAGCTTTTGTTCTTTTTAACCTTTATGATTGGATTATTTTTGTATCTTGGAGCTTATAGCCTATCTTTTAAGAGGTCTGTAAAGTCCCCTGCTGTGCTGGTCTTCATGATGAACAACCTTGTTTATACTGCTCCTATAGGGAGTGGGTCAAGAGATCTGCAATACTGAATCAATCACGCTTATCTATGTAAATTTGTACTTGTTACCAACTTATTTTGTATATGTCTCTTTTGCACATGTATTAGAATATTGTTAGATCAGCCATTGTCCATTTCTTTTAACTCAACTATATTTATCCATTGTAATTATTGTCGAGAGTAATTGACCTTGGTGGGTCACCAAGATTCTATTGTATTCCTTCTGTATGACGTCAGTCCGTTGCTATAAAACGGCCTCGCGTCCTGAATAAAGTAGCAGTAACTTCTTCCTGCTCATTATTTCAACAGTCAGAAATGGTATGTTACGATCAGCACAAAATACTCTCTCAACTTCAGCTTACTTGACACTCACATTTAAGTCTGCCCGCTCATTATCTGGTCCATGTTCTTGAAGTAATATATTTCTGGTGTTGTTCTGACTTTCAGGGAAGAGATTTATGCAGAGAATGAGAGGTTACACACTAGGCACTTTACTTTGTATGGATCATCTCGACAATTACTCAGCCACTCCTCAAACGTACTCTCATGCAGCCAAGCATCACAGAATTTCCGTGGTAGTCACTGAAAAACCTGAAGAAATACAGAAAACACCAAGGCATAATTTACAAGTTCATACAATATCACAGTTTTTGAAAGTAAATTGTATTTTTCCTAACTATACAAACCTGAGGTCCTTTACATTAGGAAGGAATTACCTTCAGCGTAGGCTGGAAACGGCCGTTAAATTCTTGAGCAAGGTGGTTAGGCAGTAACTACTGCCAGGTAGGCGGGAATACCTGCCTGCCCGGATGTGAAGGTTCCAGACAATCTTGTCACAAGAGCTTTCCGAGGACCTTCCCTCCATTCCACTACCTGTCATGCCATTACGGGACCCACACCCGAGACTCCCATTCAACCTCCCCCCTCCACTCTAAGTATCTCAGCATTGTCCTTTATCTTCCTGACCCTTTGTGCCGGCTGACTTTCAATGACCTTTCCAGATACCTCCCCAGACTAGTGGCATGCCCAAGACGAGGACGCTAGATGACCATAAGAGGGAACTTTCAAAATACGACCAACGTCGGTGCCGTTTGCAGTATAAATACAAACTCTGACGGACCATCTTGAGTCAGTGTATCTTACAATGCCTGCCTGTCAAGAAGTCTGTCTGAATAGGGCCTCCCATTGAGTCCCCACCAGACCTCTCACTGATGCTGTCACTCTGAAGGTGGTCATATCTCACTGCCTTGCCCTCTGAACGCTGATGCCTCTGTAGCCCACCAACGCCCTTCTGCTTCATCCAATCCCTATGTAGGGGAACTGCACTCAACTCAGCTTCAACTGAGGCTGTGGGAACCTGGCAACCTGGCTCTGACATCCTTCAAGTCTTGTCGATGGACTAAGGTAATGTGATTGGAAGTTGTTTGTTCGGCTTCACCATTTTATCTTTATCTGATTTTTTCCACCTGTTCTCCTATTCCCATATCCATAACCCTTTGCATTCTCCCTTAAAGGTTCATGTGCTTTAATTGTGGTGTTGATCAATATTGGAATATTAGTGTTAATTTTACGTTTGCTTTTGACTATGAGTTAATATACAGTACTTTGAATTATTGATACCATGGTCTTGCTATTTCCTTACACAGTCCAAGTTAAGTGTCACTCAAAGTCCCTTCATGTACTACAACATCCCTGCTCTTGTAGATCCATGGTGCGAATACCTGCTCTGTGAAATTACTTGTAGGTCAACGGTCCCAGCCCCTGCAAACTACAGGTGCCATACCAGGTCAAGATATCCGGAATCCCAGTGTGATCCCTGTCTTGCTTGCTGTACCCCATCCTGTACATTTTAAGGATCCTATACCATACTTGCAACATGTTTTAGCCTAGGAAGGTAGAGTTACAATGCTTGCATCTGTGTGGCACTCTTGCTTAGTGATTGTGATCTTAGTACAGTAATTTGAATGGTGCCATGGAGTTTCATTGTTAGCTCCTGTAAATATTTTCTCTTCTGATATTTTAGTGAATTATACTTTTAAATGAACAATCTGATTTTGCCTGAAACCTTCTCCTCATGGTATTTTGAGTATAGTCACTATTACACTTTCTGTTCGACTGGAGCATAGCCCCTTTGTTAGTCAGTTGCTGTTATCTAGGTCATAATTATAGCCATCCCCATCCCCACAGCTGTGCGAACATGGCAATATATATATACAGGCAGTCCCCAGGTCACAACTGTCTCTGCTTACGACATTCGAGTTTATGACACTCTTCAAATATGTTCATCAAAAATTATTTCCTGGGCTGCAAGGCATGTTCCAGGTTTATGACACCGATAACGCCTACTCCGACAGAAGAAATATGGCTCCAAAATGGCAGAATGGTAAAAATTTTGAGTTTTTTTTTATGAAAAAGCCAATAAAAATGCAGGTAATGTAGTTTTCAAGACAACCAAAGGATAAAAAGTAAGGTTTCCTTACAATTTTTTATGATATTTCAAACGATGCCAATCCTAAAGAAAAAATATGGCTCTAAAACAGCAAAATGGTAAAATTTTGGAGGTTTTTTGACAAAATGTCAATAAAAATGCAGGTTAAATTGTTTTCAGGACTCTCAAAGGATTAAAAGTAAGGTTTTCTTAAGAATTTCAATGATAATTAGCAAATATTTTAGATATTGTAGAATATGCGCTATTGTCCAAAAACACTTCAAAGTAGTAAGATTTCAAATACATCTTACGTTACCCTTACAAGAGAGAGAGAGAGAGAGAGAGAGAGAGAGAGAGAGAGAGAGAGAGAGATCATAAACCTGTTTAGCTCATTCCGGGGTGGGCCTCTGAATGAGCTTAAGAGGGTTTAACTTCTAGATAAGCAATTTATCTTTTTATATTTAGACCGGGAGCCCAGTGTTTATTCTGAATTTTGAACACAAAAGGTTTGTCACCCTAGATTAGTGCCTACCCACAACATCTCAAAAATATATTGCCGATGGATCAGAACTCTGGCTTAGGTATAAAAAGTGAACCCTAAAAACTGTAAAAAAATAAAACTTTTTTTGTCAGAGTGAGAAACTTATGCTCCCCATGACCAATGCTAGTGAAATTTATCTCTGGCTTTCCACCCGCCAGCAACTCCTAAATCGATCGAAGGTTCAAATGCACTTTTTCAGTCAAGAGCGCAAGGCAAAATATTGCTAAAAACCCTCCTTCGGGCCTTGTGAACTCAGAATGACCAATGCCAGCAAATTTATCTCTGGCTTTCCACCCACCAGCAACTCCTAAATCCATCAGAGGTTCAATTTCACTTTTTTTCAGTCAAGAAAACAAGGCTGAAATTGTGGTAAAAATATTCCTCCTGAACACAGTTTAATTTCATGTTTTTTTCCAGCTCTTCAGCCATCTGAGACCCATCACGGAACCTATGATGGCTAGGAGATCCAAATCTAAAATCACCTTTCCTCCAAACAAATATCGTCCCAGTAAACCAAGAAGGATCACAAGTACATCTGTGTGGGATGATCTGACAATTATATCTTCTTCAGCATTATCACATGGAAGGCAATAAGGGTGTCTGCCTTTTCGTGTTCAGCTTGCAGATGATTTGGTTTTGTCACTTGGAGGATATTGCATTCATCATTCTTGGAGGAAAATGAATTAAGCTCAAGAATGATGACTGCAATATCCTCCAAGTGACAAAACGAAATCATCTGCAAGCTGAACACAAAGACCCCCCTCAATGTGGGACCACCATGACATGGTGAGGGGGATCTTGAACCCCAGGAATTTGTTTCCAGGTTTGAGTCCAAGTCTCATATATTATTACATATTTCTTTGGACTAATTTTGTGGAATTTTTCACTTTTGCTAAAATTTATTGGGCCTGTTAAATACGAAAAGATATCATAGCTCGGACCGAGTTTATATCCAAAGCTAAATAGTGGGAACTGTGGTAAGATCTAACGAAAGTTAGGAAAGTGGATGTGTTGTGTGTGCAAATAGGGAAAGCAATAGCACTGGTATCTTTCTGTCTGGAGACCTTAAACATGGTATTACTGTATTGAGATATACTGAGAAACACAGGAGGAAAGAATACATCATGCATAATTAACAAAGCTGTAAAGGAGAAAGAATGCTTCTAGATGAATTTTAATAAGGAAATGGAATCATTTGAAGCCGATGAAAGCGCCATCATTGGAGGGGATCTAAATGTGCACATCGGCTGAAGCAATGATGCTAGACGTTGCATCCATGGAGGACATGACTATGATGACCAAAATACAGAAGGTGAAAGGATAATCTAATCTCTAATACCATTTGACAGGAAGAGCAAACACCTAATCACATACAAAAGCACCATAGGATCTCGTCAAATTGACTACATCTTCTACAGATTTGGCTAAACTGAAGAACTGCACAACACTGATAATAAAGTAAGAAACTAAGAGGAACATGCAAAATCAAATGGTCCTAGCTACAAGAACGAGCGTGGAAGGCAATTTAAAGAAAGGGTATTGGAAGAGACTGTATGAGAGATAAATACATCAATGAATAGTGAAACTAGACATTGGGAATCATGATACAACACTTAAAGACACAATAGGAGGAATTAATGAGAAAATATGGGATTATTTTCCCATATTTTCTCATGGAATATACAATTAAGGCCACAAGGGCAATTGCTGGGACTTATGAGATCATTTTGCTCTGAAATTTGTAACTCAAGGAAAATCTAACACTTGCACTATGAAGCAATTGTTAGGAAAGGGTTAAAAGTAAGATGGAAGAAAGAATATGAATGGAGATACAGTTACAGGGATTGCAGCTAGGGGCCGAAGGGATGCTGCAAAGATTCTTATTGCGCTGAAAGCAATTGAAGGAGATAAGATAATTTACAGGAAATGAATATGGAAGCCAAGAAGGTTAAGTAAACTCCCATGTATCTGGTATTTAAACAAAAGGAACTCTCAAGCAACCATCACATTTTCCTTTGACTACCACTAAATTGAGATTTATCTAAAGAAACTGAGAGAAAAAGAAAACCATTATTTCTAATAAAAAATGCTGAACACATAAGCCTTTCGCCCTAACTTTCAATCAGCCAATTCTTCTAGCCTTCCTCTCACTTCCCTCCACTTCCCATGCCTCAAATGGGTAACTGACAATGACAGTCAATCTACGAGTGCTTCAACTTGGAAACAAAATTAATACAAAAAGCAAAACTGTAGGTTAAGTATTAGGAATTTAAAAGTTTGTCTAATTTTAATTAAATAGTTATGTAAATGACTTTCTAAATTGATGTGTAAGCTAGCTTGCCTGTGCATAAATACATGCACACATCATGCTGACATTTACTGCAGTACAGTTGTGTACTTACTACAGTGATGCAAATATTTTCTTCAAAAACACTTTCTGATGTTTCTCCCCAAAAAGTCTAAAGAATTAAGGATTTCGCATTCTTGAATAGAAAACAACAGACAAAACTATAAATTCCAAGCTAAGTGACAATACATTGAGCAAACAAATTTGATTATTCAGAGAAAATTATGCATATACAAAATACCTAAAAATTATTTATGGTTAAAAAATCATTACAGAAAATATAGCATACAAATTTACAAAAGTTTCCAACAACCACTGAATTCAAATACTTCAAACTTTTTTTGCAAAATTATTAACTACCAGACTATTCTTTTCTTAGCATATAAAATGCCATTAGTTCTAGTTTGACTTTCATCACTAAAATTTGTACACAACCATTTACTTGTCAATAAAAAAACTTCGGCATAACATCTCTACCATCAATATAAGGCACTATAAATACACAAAAGTGCACACTATATAAATCTTAACATGGATATATACATATGCAGAAGATGAATGATAACGAGTAATTACATGACATTTTCAACTTGTATTAAAACATTATGATTATTAAGGCTGCTAATGCCACCGCATAATGCTGCCTGAGACATCATCTGTTGAGATGTGGAGGGGGTCACCATTTTGGTCCGGGATGGTGATCAGCATCTCACCCACATCTGGAGAGTTACTCCTGTCTGATGAATGTGGGGAATTGGGATGGTTCTGGAAAGGAGTCGATTACACTAAGACATTGCCATAATATTTTGTGTTTTTTTCACAGGGCTTCATTTACAGTAAACAAGGACTGTTTAAAACCTATTACTTACAAATGGGCAAATCTATTGAGAACTTAACACAAGGAACCAAACAGGAAAGGGTTTGATGAAACAAGAAAATGTTTTCTAATGCAATTTTCCAAAAGTTCCAGACAAATTTTTCATAATTCAAATTAAAAAAGTGGGAAAAACTCAAAATGAAAAGAAGCAATCATCGTATCCCAAAACCTCCTCTGAAAAACATATGACCCACTTACATTTTGAAAAGGTCCAAATTACTCATGAGTCCCTTTTGCTTGTTGTGGGTCCTGACATGTTTTGAAATATGGTCAGATGGATTAAAACACTTTTGATAGTCTCGGGAGTGGAACCTCTTCTCTCTTGAATGAGTCCGCCTATGATGCTGTAAAAATTAGGCAGAGTTAGTTGTAAATAATTAAATTGGTTAAAACAAGGTACTTAAAAAGTGATGCTTGCTTAATGACTGTCAAAAAAGAAAATTCAGTTATCTCTGAGGTCTTGAAGCTGGAACAACTGATTACCTACTGGCTAGAATAAGAGCATTCATATCCTGATTAAATTTAAACAGTAAAAGTTCACAGTACTGTATTGCATAATTTGCAAAGCCCCATACCTTCCTGTGCTGTTTTCTGTTCTCTTTTCATTTCTTAAGAATCACACTAATAACAAAACTACATCATGAAAACTGCAATAAGAGCCAAATGATTTTATTAATTAGAGAAATGTACATACCTCCAATTCACCTGCTCTAAAGAATCTCTTGTTGCAAACCAACAAGGAGCAAGCATAAGGCCTGTCTCCTGAGTGTCATCTTAGATGAGCCCCCAAGTGTGACGTCTTTCCATACTGCTGGTTGCAACCAGGAATGTGGCAAATGTACACTTCTTTCTTGCTTTCTCCATTTCTGTCCCCTTCTTTGTAATTTCGACATGTGCAAGGAACACGGCATAAACTTCTCAGAACCACATTTTTAACTGGTGAGTTTGTGGATATTACCCGCCTGGAATCTCCTTCACACTGTATAACAATAGCACCTGTGGGAAGTTGAAAACATTAATTATGTGGAAAAAAAATATGCTCTGACAGCATGTTTTCAGACTGTTCCACATCTCAGTAACATACCCATGTTCTCATACACAGAACTGTAAATTTCAAAAAATATTTTTAACATGGCAAACTTCAAAATACAAACCAATGTTATTTTTTTTTATATAGTAATCACCTACAGAAGTTCTATTTAGTCTGGAAAAGGTGTTTAAAAAATAGCATACTATACAAATCTTCCAATACAGTGGACCCCCGCCTATTCGCTGTTCCAGATCTGCCAAATCAACTATTCGTGGTTTTCTCTGTGGAACGTATATACAGTCATACCCTGAATTTACGTGAGGTTAGGTTCAAGAACCCATCGCGCAAGGTGAATTTCCGTGTAAAGTTTGGCACTTTCCCTAAAAATGTTAATAAATGCTTATCTGTAAAGTTTAAACACTAAATATGACCCTAATCATGCTCCAAATGATAGTTAACTTTAAATGAAATTAAAGTTACTGTAATTTCATTTAAAAGTTAACTAAATACATTAATTTCTTAAAAAAAAAGAAAAAATGATTGACATAAAAATACAGAGTTGGAAGAGAATTTTCTGTGTCCCTCCCTTCTGACCAATCTATTTTTAGTCTTCAACCCTCTTATTAATAACTTCATTCTCTAATCTCTTTCTCCTTGTTCTGAAATGCTTTTCAGAACAAACAGTGTTTTTTTATTTTGACTAATACAACTCCTAGCTATTATGTCTCTACGTTTTAGAACGTATTTGCCACGTTAGCACATTTACACTTCGTAGACGGTACAGGTAAAATTAGATCAATTTAAACTATCTATTGTACAGGTAAAGACGTACAGAGAAACAATAAGTTGTAAAAATGTGTGAGCGAACATGAGAGAGAGAGAGAGAGAGAGAGAGAGAGAGAGAGAGAGAGAGAGAGAGAGAGAGAGAGAGAGAGAGAGAGAGAGAGAGAGAGAGAGAGAGAGAGAAGGTTGTTACTCAAGTGAGTGAAATTATTTATCAGTTGTTTCGGAGACTGAGAGAGTACCATACAAGAAAGAAAGAGAGAGAGGGAGAGAGAGACTGTCCTTTCTTGAAATATCAAGTTAAATTGTTTATGAATTAACGGAGACAGAGAGAATAACATGAGAGAGATAGAGAGAGACAGAGAGAGAGGGAGAGAGAGAGAGAGAGAGAGAAGTTATTCTTACATTGAATATCAAAAGATGGACATTAGTATTAAACTAACTTAAATGAAATTAAAGTTACTGTAATTTCATTTAAAAGTTAGCTCAATACATTACCCCTAAAAAAATAAATGGTGCATCAAGAATATAGGAGAGTAGAAAGTTAGTATATTATTTTCTCTCTCCCCATTCCACTGATCTATTTTTAAAAGCCTTCAACCTCATTTTAAAAATTTTATTTGTCTCTTTTCTCTTTGTTCAAATGCTCTCACGTCTCTATGTTTTTGAACGGTGCATTTACAGTTTGTAGACAGTACAGGTAAAATTAGATCAATTTAAAACTATCTACCTCACAGTTAAAGACATACAGAGAAACAGTAATAAGTAGGCTGCGCTACTGCGAACAAGAGATATGTATTTGGAAATACATATCCTAATGGGTACTAACAGTACTCTTCAGCAACGTCTTCACCTAACGAAGCGCCCCAGTCATCTTCGACGTCGAAGACTCCTGGAGAGAAGAAGACTCAGGAAGGGACCTCATCGTTGCATCCCCAAGTGCTCGAACCCTCAAGTCAGAAGAAACCTGGGAAGAGGCAGGCACAGCACTAGCCTCAGAAGAAGACTTCCCAGAACTGGTTCCAAGTATGCAAATCTTGGAGGTCCGCGCACTCGAGCTCCTGAATCACAATACCTCAGTGAGGTATGTGATACGCCCCCAAGTCCAGAGACTGGGGTGAGCCAACAAGAGATCTTTCTGCCTCCCTTGTAGAGGGAGGCAGCCGCTTAGAAATCCCGTGACGGGACTTCTTCATCGGGGGGGGGATGAAGCAACCTTCTTCTTCTTCTGCTGGCGAGCATCCGATGACTGCGACTTCTCTTTCTCGAATTCCTCTTCCTAGACATCTTTTCAAGATGCGTTGAGCAGCTGATCCCCCCTACAGACGGAAGCAGCAGGTGTAGTAGACGGGAGGGTTGCATTATAACCCTTGGCAGGAGCATGTGGAGAGGTGTGGTTCACAACTCTTCGGCAAATCTCAACCATGGCAAGGCCATCGAGACTTTTTGAGTTTCTTCCCATGTCCCCAAAGCTCTGATGGATGATCTCTGAACATCCACCAGAGTCCCTTGGTAATCTCTCTACCATCGAGCATACCTCAGGTCCGATACAAGAACCCAATCTGGAGCATAAGCTTCAGTGGTCGGGAAGAGATGAGATAATGAACATTCCCCGTTGCAAACACTGGTTTTGTCCTGTCCCTGGTTCCTGGCAAACTCCGAGGAGATAGAGGGGACCAGTGAGAGAGATACCTAGCGCCCTTGCCATACCTGACGGAGGCCAAAGCCCCAACAGGCAAGTAAGGCTGTAAGCGATTGTCAAACCATGTTGACAATGGCCGTACGGGTCTGGGAGAGCGCTCCCATTTGCTAATGTGGACGGGGGCCATCCCGAAGACATAATACAGTCTTCCTACAAGTAGAGGTCTATTCAGAAGAAGACGACTGGATGGGGAATCCCCTCTTGCCTTTCCTAGGTGAGCAGACCAGTAAGCCAACGTCACCAATCCGGGACCATTGCACCATTCCTGTACAGAAGCATACGGGAGCTGGCAGGGGTTGAGTAAGAGCCGCACATTCTGAACTCACTCTCTCTGCTTGGTAGGGTCTGGGTCTGCAAACTGGGAAAAATTCCCAGGACTGCCACCGTTGCACCAGGGGTCCATGAAACCCCAAACAGCGGTTGCTCTCATGCCAGATAGACAATCCAGAGTTGCAGTACTGGTAGTACCGCTAGAGAGAGATCTCGTAGCCTTCTCTGTGGAAGAAGGTTGGCCATCAGAAGCCCTTGGTTGGGAGAGGTACCCTTCTTCCTCCACTTGGTAGCTTTGGAAGAAGAAGGGGAGGAGATGACACCACACGATGAAGATGAAGGTGAAGATGATGAATTCACAAATTCCACTACTGGTCCAACATTGTTCCTGTACAGGAATTGGTAGGAGGGGTGTTCATGCAAACGTGTGCAGAAGCTATCCCCAGGTGAGTGGTTCATACGCGCAAACGCGGGCGAGGGCTGACCCCGGGGGTGACCGCGCCCTCTCGGGAATGAACTCGGGATGTCTTCAAGACGTGCCCCAGCCTTCTTCGAGGCCTTGGCCTCTTATCCGCGAAGAAGATTGTATGGGGAACTCGTTGATAGCTTCTCCAGGTGCATGGACTTGCAAGTCGGCTGCACTGTTACGGGATCCTGGCCACGTACTTGGGAGAGTACTTGCAGGGGGTGAGGCAGCACTTGCATATTGTGCACTCACTCTCTCCTTATCAGTGTTGTGGAGGTTTATCAGTGATAGAGGAGCCTACACCAGCCTGCAGGGGTGACCCACAATACTGGTAAAGGTAACTCAGGGTTTCTAAGAAACCCCAGTACCTGGGGTGATGCAGGTCTCCTTAGAAGACTGCACACCTGAAGCTCCTCAATCACGAATCTTTCGTGCATCAGTTGCTCCTATTACCGAGAATTCAAGGAATCTCGAGCAGAGGTAGGCTCTACACCAGTCCACAGAGTGACTCCATGGTACTGGTAAAGAGTAGCTTTGGGTTTCGAAAAAATCTGAGTAACCAAGTGACACAAATCCTGCTCGAGATTTGCCCACCCGAGTGTCCGAAGAAACTCGAGAAGAAGGATTATACCAGTCTGTGGAGGCAACTCCATGATACTAGTAAAGGTCAATCAGGGATCTGAGAAAACCCAAGTATCAGTGGTGATGCGAGTCCCCCTTGAGACTTCACGCACCTGGAGCTCCTGAGTCATGAGCGAACTGATCATCGGTTGCTCCCTCTACTCAAGTGTCCAAGGAAACTTGAGCAGAAGGATTATACCAGTCTGAGAAGGTAACTCCATGGTAACAGAAAAGGTAACTCGAGAACTCCATGGTAACAGAAAAGGTAACTCGAGGTTTCAAAGAAACCCGAATACCCGGTGTGGCACGATTCTCCTTGGAGGTTCATGCACTCGGACTTCCAAGTCGCGTACACGACAATCATCAGTTGCTCTCTCTACCCGACTGTCCGAAGGAACACTGGCGGAGGTACAAACTAGTCCAGGAAAAAAATTCCTGGAACTAGCATAGGTGACATGGGTTACCTTTTCAGTGTGTCATATCTGAGCGCTCTTGGGTTGCAGGGTATCGGAAAGACCCACGACAAGTTTCCCAAGTGTGAAGACATGGGCGAGCACCAAGTAAATGAAGGCGAAGACGACGATGATAAAACGATTCTTTTCTTTGACCCCTACAAAAAATACTATCGCTGTTCCAGGACCCTTACAGGATTCCTGTGCGGGAATGAGAAAAAGGAATGAGAGCACACACACTCTGGACTCTTTCTCTCTCTCTCTCTCTCTCTCTGTCTCTCTCTCTCTCTCTCTCTCTCTCTCTCTCACACCAAGTCAAGCCACGGATTCCGTGGGAACCCAATCATCCCCATAGACGAATCACTATGAGCAATCAGCAACATACAGGACAATACTGCAAGTATTGCCAGCAAGAGAACCCTTACACCCTAGGCACTCGAGCTCTACAACAACTAAAAAATACTAAAACATTACAAATGTCAAGGAAAATTTCAGCATACAAACCCTCCTTTGTACAGCAAAGGAATAAAATTCTCCCCAAGAGAATGTGTCAGAGTAAAACATGTAAGTGCAGTGAAAAAACCAGTTTAAGCTCGTTGCCTTGGCAATGATAAAACCAGTTTGACACACCATCAGCTAATGAAAGTCGTACGGTTTACGTATATCAGTATGAATCACTATATCAGAATACTGAAAGTGTAAACTCAAGAGTAAAACAATGAGTTGTATATGCATAAATTTTAGCACGTTATAATCATATATCAGCATCATTAGCAATACACTAAAACGTAAACAAAGTCAAACAGCAGGCAGAGAGAAGAGCGCATGTCCTTCCTTGCCAATGGCCAAAAGCAAAGTGGGTGTATACCAACTGGGTAGGTAGGACTCCCACCCGATAGTCAGTAGTTAAATTCAAACTTCATAACCTTTTTCAAAGTTAAATGGCCATTTCCAGCTGCACTGAAGTAATTCCCATTGTAAAGGACCAATGGTTTGTATATTGCGTAGGAACAAACAAATTTTAGAGCACTTGTCTACGTGTCTGCCTGTATTCACCGACAAGAGAAGACTGATCATTAACCATAACATTCGCTGTCCTACCCCTACCCCAAAAGGGTAGGGGAGTAACTATTGGGAGTTCGCTCATTAATGAATGTTTCAATTTTAACACTTGTCGAACCTGCGGCCAGTACCCGCAGATAAAGCTAATGATGGAGGGTAAGTTTCGTCTAAAAAATTATAGAGTATGCAATAAATACAGTATAAATATTAGAGTACTTTTTTCATAAGATTTACAAAACAATTTATAAAATTGACAAAAAAGTGAGGAATTCCTTACCTGGGTTAGGAGAAAGGCTCACTTCTGGAATGGCAGATGGTGTCGGAAACTGCTTCTTGAAATAACAAGCTTGTTTCTTCTTCTCCTCTAAAGTCTCCCTATAAAAGGTGAGGCCATCCATGACCTCTCCAAGTATCTTGGTGTGCCTTTCCATGTTGGGGTCCTCAGCCTCAAACAACGCCATCGCTTTCTCTAAGTGGAAAAAAGCTTCTGACAAGCCATCAGCAACTGATAACGTGGGTTCTGGGACTGGTGCCTCTACCTCCTCAATCATCTGTCTCTCCAGCTGAATGAGGTCCTCTTCAGATAACTCCTCCTCATGTGATGCCAGCAGCTCGTTGACATCATCAGCATCCATCTCCAAACGTAGCTCTTTACTTATTCCAACAATGCTGTTGGTGACACTTTCATGTGTCTCTAACTCCTCAAATCCTATAAAATTGTTCACAAACTGTGGACACAGTTTCTTCCAGGCCCCATTCATATTGGTCTGTTTTACCTCGTCCCAAGCACCTGCAATGTTCCTCACAGCTTCTAAAATGTTGTAGGACTTCCAGAATTCCTTGAAAGTCAATTCCTTGTTTCTTTCAATGGCCTTGAAGGCATTGTCTATAGTCCTTCGGAGGTAGTAGACCTTGAAGGAGGCAAAGACACCCTGGTCCACTGGCTGCAAAATGGATGTAGTATTTGGGGGAAGGTAAACTACCTTCACATTACGATGCACGTAATTCAATTGTGAAGGATGTCCAGGGGCTTTATCCAACACAAGCAAAACCTTAAAGGGCAGATTCTTCTTAATACAATATTCTTTCACTGCTGGCACAAAGTGATTAGTAAACCAGTCTTCAAAGATATGAAGTGTAACCCAAGCCTTCTGATTTGATTTCCAAATGACAGGGAGTTGGCTCTTGAGAATTCCCCTGAATGCCACTGGATTCTCAGCCAAATACACTAACAAGGGCTTAAGCTTCATGTCGCCACTAGCATTACCCCCAAGAAGCAAAGTCAGTCTCTCCTTACTGACTTTATGGCCTGGTGCTGACTTCTCCTCCTTGGAGATGTCTGTACAACTAGGCATACGCTTCCAAAATAAGCCTGTCTCATCCACATTAAACACTTGCTCGGGTAAGTAACCCCCCTCCCTTATTATCTGAGCCAACCAACTAGGAAAATTTTTTGCTGCTTTCTCATCAGCACTAGCAGCTTTAACTGGCACCTTGAGATTGTGCAAATTAGCACGAGCCTTGAAGCGATTAAACCAGCTATTACATGGCACAAACTGTTCACTTGCACTTCCTTCCCACTTTTCACTTTTTAATGCCTGATATAATCTCATAGCCTTCAACTGAATCGCAACAAGACTCACTGGAATACGCAGCTGGTTCTGGTCTTCGAGCCAGATCCACAATAATCTTTCTACCTCAGCAATGCGCTGCTTCATTGTAATGGCTGCTTTCATGGGAGCAGCATTTTTTACCTGTTCAAGGATATTTTTCTTATTTGTTACTGTGTAACCAACCGTCCAACGATTAATGCCCAGCGCATGACTGATTTCGGTAAAGGTTTCACCATTTTCTGAATGCTTCACCATGTCTAATTTCACATCCGATGGGATGACTTTCCATTTCTCTGATGCACGGCCATCAGCAGAATCAGCCTTATGTTTTGGAGCCATATCTTCTTTATTGGATGTCTCTTCCACTGGTTCAATTGACTCTTCATTTATATCAATTTCCTCACTTTTCAAGGAACCATCATACCCATTTCCAAGTTCTTCATTAACCTCTGCAAGAATAGGAAATAAAGGTGAGAAGGACATAAAACAAGCATGAACACTCAGACACTGATAAAAAAAAACTAGATTCCAAGATTCATGTTATGGTGAAGTTTGAAGATAATACAAATGAAGTTTACATGAATCTCGAAGATTAATATGTATGGATAATGGGATCGCTTGATTGATTATAGCTACTAAAACTAGCATCACAAGACCTAGTTTTTTGATGACATAAATTAAAATAAGAAACTAAAAACATAAATAAATTTGAAATCTCTCTCTCCCTCCATGACGACACCCTATTCTCCCTCTCTCTCTCTCACTGATAAGAGAGAGAGAGAGAGAGAGAGAGAGAGAGAGAGAGAGAGAGAGAGAGAGAGAGAGAGAGAGAGAGAGAGAGATTTTTTATGCATGTGTAACATGTGTTTATTTGTTTTGTATAATAAATAAATGATTTACTAATTTTCAACACTCAGAGTCCTGTAACAAAAGACGCAGGAGGAATAAAGTTCTAAACAATGAGGTTGAGAATACTGTGCATCTCAAAATAGAATGGTTGGAGGCCTGGGGAATGACCATCCCTCTGAGTTGTGTAATAGTAAAAAAACAAAAAGTACAAAAGAACACAATAAATAAACACCAAGGAGAAAGAGTTGGTTTTTGTTTAACATGAAAAGGCAAGATAATATAACAAAGATTATAAATGTGATACAGTAAATATATTGAAGGAGAAAAGCTCCAAGGCTTATTATGGGCTAAAATGAGTACACAAACCACATAGTAGTAGTAAGCAAATATATATTCTGGAAGAATGTGAGCAATAGATAGATAAATAGATAGACAGATAGGGCTGACAGTAGGAATTGATACAGCAGGGTGTGTTACCTCGGTGCTCACTGGCTTGTAGCATGATATGCTATTGGTTGGAAGAGTTAGTAGCAACCAATAAAATAGCAGGATACCAGTTTTACTAGTTGCTGATTAGCTTGTAACTCGAAGCTTTGTGAAGCAGTGTTCTCTTTTTTTATGACTGATTTTAGTTTAATGTTTACTGATATTGTATATTCTTATAACCTAGTTTTGTGAATTAATCTTTATTTACCTTTGTGTACATACTGTCACTAGTGCATTAAACATCTTTTGAATGTGCATGTATTTTTGTTCTCTTTCTCTCTCTCTCTCTTAGGGGGTAACTTGATTAGTTTCCACACGTAGCCATGAGCCAAATATATTCAAGGGTAATGTTGTATGATGACTGAAATGATAGAAGTGTTTTTGGATGATAATTTAAGGTATATTTTTGTTTGAACTATTACACCGGCAGTTATATGCATTTTAGTTTATGTTATACTGTACTCAGTTCTCTCTCTCTCTCTCTCCAAGACGATAGGCTGGAAAGGTTGGAAGTAGGTAATTATACAGCAGGGTACCAGTTTTCCTCGATGCTGATTGGTTTGAAATGGGCAGTTACATAAAAGCATTTTAGAAGGGAATTCCAATATATTGCGGATTTTACACTGACTTAAAGCAGAAAAATCAACTTACTGCACAGTGCTGGAGCGGATCCCCTGCTGTAAGCTGAGGAGGTACTGTATAAACCTAGTCCCAGCTATGATATCTTTTCCTATTTATCAGGTCCAATAAATTTTATCAAAAGATGACAAATTTTTTATTAAGTTGTATTTTTCACAGCTAACAAACCTGCGGTCTTAAAGTTAGGATAAATCTTCTAACACCAGCTGGAAAACTGGTAAAATACATCTAAAACTAGAGCAGGAATTGGTGGCAACAGGGTTCAGCCAACGGGATGAAAGAGGCAGCATCAGCTGACCCAGGATGCTGTGACACATCCAGTTTCTTCCAGCCCATGAAAAAGATTGAGGGGAGGCAAGAGGTGGGCACTATATGTTAAGACAGCAGGATTGTTAGCTATGAAAAATACAAATTAATTAAAAATTTGTCATATGTTCATACATGAAACAAATCTAGGTCTTTATGTTAGGATAGACTCACTTTTGGTGGGAGGAAAGAAAATTTTGAACTGACTGGAGGTTCAGCTCACCTGGTCTCACATCCTGGATAAGAGAATGCAAAGGAAAGAGACGTAAGCCTCGGAATCTGTTAGATAAATGGTTATTAGACAGTCAGACTACTGGGCTAATACACAATGTAGAGAGTCACTGCATAAGTGGAAGTTCAAGAGCTATATCTGTTCAGGTAACATTCCACTTTAGCCACCAAAACTTGTTATCATTCTTCTCTCCCCTTGCTAGAGAGAAGAAGGACTAGCTTTTGTCAGGTTAAATTCGTGTATGAACACAATAAACTCAAGCAAAATGACTACTCATTCACTTGTATCAAACCAGTTCCAGCACATGATGGATCAATCTTCTTACTGCCCACTGGTAAAGAAGAAAGGGGAAAGGGAAAAGGAAAAAGACCAGTCATCTCAATCATTCGCACCTTCATACCATCATCTGAGGTAAGATACAACTGTCCTGCTAGGGGCACTGGATGAGCTACAAAACTTGTTGAGCAGCCACCACCAGACCCAAGGAAAAAGCGTCCAAGGACCTGTGGGCAATGTCTCGTAGGTAGAAGGACGTGAAGGTGGTTTGACGATGCCAAGTGCCAGCCTTCAGAATCCTTTGAAGACTAATTCTTTTTGAATGCCAAAGGGGGCCTAATCCCCTAACATCATGTGCTCTTGCATGCACTGAGTGGGGATTAGATGCTGAAGAAGAACTATGAGCATGTCTAATCACTTCACGTAGCCAAAAGGAAATGGTATTCTTGGACACTTACTTCAACACCTCGGTCTGAGATGACGAGTCCATTTTAGGTAAGCATACAGTGCCCTGGCAGGGCAAAGCAGTAATTCATCTAGATTGTTGTCAACAAAATCCCCAAGTGAAGGGATGGAGAAGGAGTAAAATTTATCATCATGAGCCGAGGGATTTTGAGTCTCCGCTGCGAATTCCGGGACAAATTTAAAAGCTACCACCCCAACCCCTCATATGTTTAACGTCAAAAGAGAGACCATGGAGCTCGCCCAATCTCTCTGAAGAAGCTAAGGCCAATAAGAAGACTGTCTTGAGGGTCAAATTTCTGTCTGAAGATTGAAGTAAAGGTTCATATGGGGCACAAGTGAGACTACTTTGTAGCAGAGTCAGGTTCCAACTAGGAGGTTTGAGTTCTCTATGAGAACAAGACTGCTCCAAACTTTTGATCAGCATTGAGATTTCCCAAGAGGAGGACAGGTTCACATCCTTTAGACAAAGAACTACACAAAAAGCAGCTCTGTAGCCTTTGATGGCAGACACAGAAAGATGTTTTTCCGTATGTAGAAAAACAAGGAAATCAGCCACCTGCTGAAGAGAAGTTCCGAGACTAGAGAGAAACCCCATCGATGTCACCAATCATAGTACATGGCCCATTTTCCCTGGTACACGGCTGGGGAAGATCTGAGATAGCCAGACATCTGTGCCGCTGTTCTGTGAGAAAAGCCTCTCGCTTGCAGGAGATACTGGATAGTCTCCAACCATGAAGAGATAGGGAGCCAACTGACTGATGATACCTCTCGAAGTGAGGCTGGCAGAGGAGATTGTGCCATAGGGGAATTTATCTCGGAACCTCAGAAAGCAGAGTTAGCAGGTCGGGGAACCATTCTGCATGAGGCAACAAAGGAGCTACAAGGGTCATCTGAGATTCTGGGAAATCATAATTCTGTTCAAGACTTGACAGATCAGGCAAAAAGGAGGAAAGGCGTACACTACCAGATTGTCTCATGGATGTTGCAGGGTGTCCTCTGCCATGGTGAACCACTGAACAATAGACTTCTAACTTTCTGTTGAATCTTGTTGTGAACAGGTCTATCATTGGTCTTCCCCACAGATGGAAGAGTCAGTCCACTATCTCCTGATGCAGGGACCATTCTGTCCTTAGGACCTGACAGTAGGGGAAAAGACCCCAGGACCTGACAGTATGGGAAAAGACCCCATTGTCCCTCAACACCTAGGTGCTTATCCCCAGGTAGTCAATTTTTATACCTTGTGATTAGCACCTAGGTGTGAAATTTCACACTTTTTAATGAGGTGTTAATTACTTTGAAATTTGACCATAAAGGTGTGAATATAACAAATAGGTGTAAAATTTCACAGGTTCCCACTGTCATGCTGGTGCCATGCAAGACTCTACGGAGGTAAACTCCCAGATTTCAACCCTGATCCCCCCAAAGTTCCTCATACTCTACGGAGGTAAAAACCAGTTTCAACCCTGACCCCCCAAGTTCCTCATACTCCTAAGGACTTAAAAACCTGATTTCAACCCCGACCCTCCCCCAAAGTTCCTTATACTCTACAGAGGTAAAGACCCAGATTTCAACCTGACCACCCAAAGTTCCTCATACTCTAAGGACTTAAAAACCTGGATTTCAACCCTGACCCCAAAGTTCTCATACTCTCAGGACTTAAAAAACTGGATTTCAACCATAACTCCCCCCCCTCCCCCAAGTTCCTCATTCTCTACAGAGGTAAAAACCTGGATT
Organism: Macrobrachium rosenbergii; assembly: GCF_040412425.1. Classification (NCBI taxonomy): domain Eukaryota; kingdom Metazoa; phylum Arthropoda; class Malacostraca; order Decapoda; family Palaemonidae; genus Macrobrachium; species Macrobrachium rosenbergii. The sequence continues at coordinate 23,869,395 of NC_089753.1, read as the reverse complement.
TCAACCCTGGCCCCAAAGTTCCTCATACTCTACGGAGGTAAAAAAACCCGGATTTCAACCCTGACCCCAAAGTTCCTCATTCTCTACAGAGGTAAAAACCTGGATTTCAACCCTGGCCCCAAAGTTCCTCATACTCTACGGAGGTAAAAAAAACCGATTTCAACCCTGACCCCAAAGTTCCTCACACTCTAAGGACTTAAAAACCCGGATTTCAATCCTGAACCCAAAGGTCCTCATACTCTATGGAGGTAAAAACCCGGATTTCAACCCTGAACCCAAAGTTCCTCATACTCTAAGGACTTAAAAACCCAGATTTCAACCCTGAACACACCCCCCCAGGTCCTCATACTCTACGGAGGTATAAACCCGGATTTCAACCCTGAACCTCCTCCCCCCGCCAGTTCCTCATACTCTACGGAGGTAAAAACCTTGATTTCATCCCTGACCCCAAAGTTCCTCATAATCTAATGACCTAAAAATGTGATTTCAACCCTGCCCCAAAGTTTCTCATACTCTACGGAGTTAAAAACCCGGATTTAAACCCTGACCCCAAAGTTCCTATACTCTTGAAGGTAAAAACCTGGATTTCAACCCTGACACCAAAGTTCCTCATTCACTCCCAAACACAAATTTTTAAGTCAAAAGGGTACACTGAAAATTAACTTAACAAAACCCATTTCAGTCTTAATTATTTATGATATGTGTATATAGATGCATAATATTCCATACATTAAGAGGTTAAATGGAAAATCAGATTACATACGGAATTGTTATTATTTTTGTAACAAAAGTCATACAGAAATACAAGGGGAATGGTATACATGAATTATTATTCCATACAAAGTCATACAAGAATACTCTGGAAAAGGTGTACAAAAGAATACACGGACATGATATACATTCATTTTACAAAAATAATACATCATCGAGACACATTACTAGTATATACCACACACATCCTCCCCGGTTTCCTGATCGTGTGTGAAAGACAATTCATCTCATACATCGAAGCATTTAAATCTTGATAACAAGTTCTTCATATATAAATCTTCCATACATTTTTCCTCTAGCAGGGATAAATTCTTTTTCATGATGACCATGCAAGTGATTTTACCAATTTTTTTTCATTTCATCACTGAAGGTAGATAACACAAGTAAATATTGATTCAACCATGTCATGTTAACTTGTCCACTTTGTCCGAGCGCAAAATGATATATATATGGTAACGAGGGGAAGCACAGAGCATTTTCATGATTTATTGTACCGACGTTTCACAAACCATCTCGGTTGCATTTTCAAGGCTGTAAAAATTTCAACACCACATTACTTATAATAACTCTTAGAATATTTCGACAAAATATATAGATTTATTACATTGACATCCTCAGTAAGAGCAAAATAGCAGAATAAAGAAATTTAAAAACCACATCAGAATACAAAGATATAGAAAAACTCAAAATGTAAAAAAAAACTTAAAAAAAAATAAAAATGTAAAAAAGACGTGAAATAATCTTGACATCACTGGTTACATCAATATATTTAAAGTGAGACAAAATAAAATTAGTAAAAAACCAGCAGAAAAAAACAAAAAAAATTAAAGGTCAAAATAAAATTAATACAGCTAAAAGATGAAACATAAAAGTGTAAAAACACTCACGGAGTAAACACCCACCCTGCAGCATTTATCAAAGAGAAACTAAACAGAAGAACCTGCAGAGACCGAGAAACGGAAGACGAAGTGCAATGGGCCACATGAATGTACAATTGGATGGAGGAATTCTACAGGGTTTGACAAACAACTAGCTTTTATCATTGTGACTCTAAGATGTGAAGTTCATTTTGTATATGTCCTATAATTTTGTATGTGTCCTATGATTTGGAAATCTTTGGCCTCTATGTGTGTTTTATTGGACAGGTACTTTAACAAAATACTCCTCAACCAATGGTGACTGGGTTCTTCAGAATAAGTTTCATGTTTAGGGCTGTATGTGAGTTCCAATTGTGTATTATATGACAATTTCAGAAAAAGCTGAAATTGTCATCATGAAGAAACGGAAAACTCGCAGCATTTTTAATTTGGGAACAGTGCTGATAGAAGGTACCATTTTCAATTGGTTTTTATTTGAGTACCTGAGAAAGAGTTTTCTGAGAAAACAATTGTTTTTCAAAATAATTACCTAATTTAATGATTTCGCCCTGGAAACTAAACCAGGACAATGTATGTACAAAATGCCCTGTGGAGGAGTGACAATCATAAGGAGTAACTTAAAAATTAAAATAGCAAGAACTATAAAAATTCATTCCTAGACCCGTGAACGTTCCTTTGCGGTAAATTCCCGTACTAGAGGCCAAAGATCTCCAAATCGTAGGACACGTACAAAATGAAAACGAACTTCACGTCTTAGAGTCCATAATGATAAAAAAACTTAGTTCCGTCGTTAAACTCGCAGAATTCCTCCATCCAACAGTACATTACGTAATGGCCCATTGCACTTCGTCTTTCGTTTCTCGGTCTCTGAAGGTTCTTCTGTTTAGTTTCTCTTTGAAACTGCCTGCTGAAGGGTGGGTGTTTTACTCCGTAGTGTTTTTGCACTTTTATGTTTCTTCTTTTAGCTGTATTTATTTTATTTTGACCTTTAATTTTTTTGTTTTTTTCTGCTGGTTGTTTACTAATTTTATTTTGTCTCACTTTAAATATATTGATGTAACCAGTGATGTCAAGATTATTTACGTCTTATTTTACATTTTTAAATTTTTTTTTACAGTTTTTTAAGTTTTTTATGTTCTTGAGTTTTTTCTTATATCTCTTTGTATTCTGATGGGTTTTTGTAAATTTCACTATTCTGCTATATTTTGCTTTACTGAGGATGTCAATGTAATAAATCTATATATTTGTCAAAATATTCTAAGAGTTATTAAGGGCAATGTGGTGTTCAAATTTTTGTAGCCTGAAAAATGCAAACTTCAGATGGTTTGAAACGCTGCACAATAAATCATGAAAATGCTCTGTGCTTTCCTCATACCCCATCGATGTGGTTTGAGCAGTGGCTCCTGTTGTGATTGTATACAGATATATATATATATATATATATATATATATATATATATATATATATATATATATATATATATATATATATATATATATATATATATATATATATATGTATGTATATAATATATATATATATATATATATATATATATATATATATATATATATATATATATATATATAATATATATATATATATATATATATATATATATATATATATATATATATATATATATATATATATATATATATATATATATATATATATATATATATATATATATATATATATATATATTATATATATATTATATATATATATATATATATATATATATATATATATATAAATAATAAAACTAAGTATACTACAAAAAATACAAAATTGGCCACTAAGTCAAGGTGAAACGCCTTTCTGGGAGGAAAGAGGAGGAGTATGGGGGTGAATCCATTTCCCTGACGAGGTAAAAAGAGATGCCAGTGTGATGAAAGAGAGAGTTGATTTTACATCCCCTACTTTCCTGTGTTCTCTCGCCGCTTTGAACAGCCTTTCACTCGAGAAAATGATGTGAAGATGGGTGTAGGGATGGAGGAGGAGTGGGAATTCCCGAGGTGCTAAGAATAGTGGGTGGAATATTAGACACACAGGGTGCTGCAGGCACCACCCCCCCTATTACCCTCTAGTTCCTCCTCCTCCACCACACCTCCACCCTCCTCCACCTCAATGTCTGATGGGCCATACGCCAACGATTTGTACGGTGTCCATAATATCTCTATCCTCTAAGGACATAGAACACCTTTCGCTGGTTTGTATGACACATCGCACTCCTACTCTTTGCAAACTGTGCACACGAGTATAAGTGATCTCGTTCTTCTCGATCACCTCGACACTGTTCGTGCGGAATGGTGCTTTTGCCGGCATCTTTGTATACTTTCAAGGAGTTACTATGACTATTTTCAGTCAGATATGAATAAACCTTTAGGTTTGACACCGATGAATTCTTCTCACGTTCAGCCCCCGCTAAAGCTTGACTAATCGATTCCCCTTACGTGACTCATCATACAATTAGTGAGTTTTTGGGAAATTACTCAAGTCCATATAGGGTTTGAGAACCTCCTTCAATTCACGATTGAGGTTATCAGTCGCAAGGGAGAAGATCAAGCTGCCAGTGTCAGTATAAAGGAGTTGAACTCTTTCACCGTAGTGCTTTCGAAGAACGTCATAATAGAAGCAGTACATCATGTCCTTCGCCATGTCTAGTATACTGAAACCGATGTAAATCGGGGATTCAGCCACAACAGACTCTTTGCAATGGTTCACAATGTACCTTCCACTACTGAGTTTTTCCAAAGACTTGTACGTGTGTTTGGACACGTTCCTCAGGAGAGAGGGTTCATCGGTGGTGACAACAGTTCTAGTGGAATAATTTAATGAATTTTAATGTTTCACCTAAAAGACCATTCATTATGATTTTGATGGTGTTCCTCTTGTCCGGATTAGACTTTTAGCTCGCCTCTGGCATTCTCCTGGATATATTCTCAAATAAAAATCCTGTTTGAATTTAGTACACTTTCCTTATTACATCAACTTCTAGGCCGAGTCTTATCAGTGTTTGTAATAAGGGAAGGCAGATCATGATTATGCATCGGTGATGCGCACTCCATCAATTTGACATTTTTTCTTGGGCAGCTTCACACATTGAACTTATTCAGCAGTTTTACTATAGGAGATAGATCCTGGTGAGTTGCATTCATGTGATGAATGGCGGCCCGAGAGGAGATCAAGTGTCCGTGAGGAGCAACATCCTGCTAACCTGTTTGGTATCGAGGAGGAGTGAAATAACTGATTCACCTGTGAATCAATGGCGTGATAATATGACTAAGCGACAAAACGCTCAAATTCAGCAGGAAGTTCAGTTATTTCACCCAAGGGCATTTTGCATTTGCTCATAACTGTGGGATGGTTGCTGGTGAAATCAACGTTACAATATATACCATTGAGGATCACCAACCTTAAAACTGGGATTTAACTCTGGATTATTGGCTACAGACCATCTTCGGAACTAAACTACAAAACCACCCCGGATATTCTTACGGATTAATTGATAAAGTTCACCATTAGAAATGAGGGGGAGACGGATTTTAGAAGAACGTAGGAAAGCGTCAAGTGAGAGAGAGGCAGAAGTCAGATAATGGGCAGGGTCTAGTCCGAATTGAGCAAACGCTGCATTCCTCCAGGCTAAATAGACGTCAGCTAATAATCCCACGTCCATTGACAAATACAAAATGGTGTAATCTAAAAGATTGGCACAATTTGCAGCGTTCCAAACCTTGACCATGTGCATGTATCCCTCGCTGGATAGGGTTTCCCCCTTAAGCTCTGAATTGAAACACTCTTTGGAAGGGATGCCAGGCTTTTGCAGGACATTGAAACCCGTAACGTAATCATAAGGGTAGTACTGTTTACCCGTATCCAAAACTAAATCGAGGCAATCCTTAGAGTACTTAGATAACAATCGACGAGTGATTTCCAGGGAACCTTTCTGTTTTATATGACTCGATGCGAGACTGGAAAGGGTCCCTCTAATCATGTTGTTGCTATCCACTAATCTAAGATTGCCTGATCTAGCTGAGTAAAATTTACTACCCTCACGTTTTAGAATTTCAAAGTCATACTTGGCCCCCGCCTCTTTCAATACCAGTGCAATGTCATAGGACAAATTATGTACTAACACAGTTAACGTCGTCTCCTTAAACTTCATATTAAGATTGCATTGACGACACAGTGCACACACAAAGTTGTCCCGTGCCACGTAATGTGCATGATGTCGCACTTTCGTAACCCTGGCACTGAATTCGACGTTACATCCCCTGCAATGAGTGCTCTCTTCAAACTTACAGGTGGATTCAGGGGTCATATGCAATTGATACCTTTGCATTCGCTCACACAATGATGCCCATTCCCGGCTCATGTTCTGCAAAAAATCATCGACACATTTTTCTCCATAACCTAGTCTATGCGTACAATATTCACCCGTTCTACCGTCAACGATCACATAGCAGTAAGCGTAAGCTTTCTGCTTTGCTACAATTCTCGGATCGTCTTCAGCATTCGGTTGAATATTATACGCCTCAATATCAAGGAAGGCAATGTGCGAGATTTTGTGCAGAGCTTTAACCTCGGTAAACTGTTTAAATTGGCCGGGATCCGGGTATTCAACAGTGGTTTGAGCAGTACATGCCTGAGTGTGAGCATCGCGGATGGTGGGACTATCAAACAATGTCAAACAACTGTAACAAATACCACCAGCGTGCTCGCCCCTCCCCTGCTTGAACCCGTGTCGAAACACCTTCACGAATGCCAACATATCTTTAATCAACGCGACATGGTCGTCAGTGATTAACAACAAGGTGACCAGATGAGGGCTTTGGGGGTTACCACCTTTCCTCGCCAGATGTACTGTCCAATGTTTTTTCTGTCGTTCCCCCATGACTAATTCACACAATTTATAAACATAAATGTTGAGGTTGTTCCCCTTTTCTAATGTTTTGAAAGACTCATGGGTCAATGGCATATCTGGGTGAGTGTTTGATATTAAAATGCCCCTCCCATCCTCCGCCATTGGCGACACGAGGAGGTTGTTAATGCGTGGGGAGGGTTATCCCGGAGTACAACGTATGCTTCTAACGCTGTAATAACGCAGTTGTACCCGGACTGAATATTGACAACCTGACTTGTGCCACGAACTCCCTCAGGATAGGCCTTGAAGTTATTAATATTCACTAACTCACGTCGCGTGATATGAAGTTCAACCCTATCCAGCGAGGTAATACACCAACCCGAACCTTCACTACGACTGAGTCTCTCTTCGAGGTTATTAGCTACATACTCGATAGCCTCCTCCAAGGAGTCACAGATCGAATCAATCGTAGTTAGGACGGGTGGTGTACATATATAGAAGGAATTTGTTTCATTCTTATCTCCTAACATTCTCACACTAGCGATAATAATGCATAAGTAAAGCATAGCCGATCGAATTCCTCTTTCGAGGAACGTACAACCACATCATCACGCAATTGGGCTATGCTACTGCTTAGCTTCAGTTGACGCCAATGTGTGCTACCACAGCCAAATAATGAATGGTGTTGACCACCTTGTCAGCCTCTGTTCTTTCCCTAATTAGTGGAGATCCCTGTCCGGCTCCTCCAACACGAGACTGTTCACTACTCCCCATCAAATCATCGAATGGGAAGTCATCGACAAAGGAATCTGTAAAGAGCATGTTACATAAACAATAGAGCAAGCATGTTATAAATGATGCAAAATGAATAATATCAATAATACTAATAATAACAATAACAACAATAATAATAGTACTAATATGTACCATGATCGGTGGATGATCCGTTGTGCATGGAGGTTTCACAAGGGGGATGAGTGCTTTCTTCGACATGGTAATCTGCCCCCACAAAAAAACATTTTCATGAATATTGAGAGTGAGAACATAAACACAGGTTTTTCAGATGTGTATATATTAACCAAATAAACGCTATTATACACACAGTCTATGTTCAACATGTGTAGTGATCACGTCATATACGTGAATAGCAGTACATGTATGGGTACATTTCCCGAAAATCAAGCGTGTAAATTTACCAACAGGTTAGCCGCCCCCATATCATCATTGAAAAAAGTGGAATATGAAATGGGTGTGGTGGGAGTCATTCTCCCGAAAATATACTACACCGTTAAACCTGGTGACAATGATTTTACCATTCAATTTAACGTGATCTATAACGAGTCTACGGGGAAATGCATTTATACTTGTACTTATAAGTCTGTTTTGGGTTTGTTGAGTGGTGATATGAATGCAATGACTAGAGCGCTTAATACGGAAATTATTGAACAATTATCCATATTTTACGGTGAGCATGTTCATGGAGCTATCTGCGGGAATGGTTTATTCTCGTGGAATGATGATATGAAGAGAATGAGTATTCCACATTCCAATGCAGGAGTGGCAAAAGTTGACACGATTAATTCAATTACTATTAAATTCAGTGATAAAGCAGTCAATATGCTCGGTGTCAATGAAAGGGTGAGGTATATAATATACAGTTCGGGTACGTTGAGACCTCATCGCGGTAGAAATATATTTGTAAACGACCAATATGTTGAATACGTTTACATATATTTGGATATCGTTCAACCAACCACATTGGGTGATAAAATGGCTAACATCGTAGACTGTTTCACGTTAGAATGTGCACGTGGTAAAGGTCTGCATAATGCCATTTATAAACCTTTAAATATCATTGATGTATTGGATTACATTACAATCGGTGTATCGGATCAGAAAGGTGAAGAAATAAGGTTTACTAAAAATGGGGTTGTATCAAGCACTCTGCATATAAGACCTAGATAAAAGCAATCACACTTTTTTCTTATAAATGCCATATGTGACATATACCTCTCGTAGTATTTGACTGACATGGCTGGTGAACACACCATATATTTGAGCAGTCTCGGATGTTTGGACACGTATACAAAAAATTCGTCAAAATTTGCAAATAGATTACCTACACCTATATTATTACCTAACGGGGTTGAATATGAAGTAGGTTTAGCCTCGATCATGTTCCTGGGTACTTATTACGCTATATTATCAAAAGATGATTTATTCATTCTCGAATTTATTACAGTGTCATAAACATGATATGCACACATATTTGTATAGACCGAGAATAGCAATGTTAGCTGGGGACATGCAGAGGCTCATGAGAGCTATTAATAAGGATGTTTATGACTATTTGAAAGTTTATTACAGTGATAATTTCGTAAATTATTTTAATAGTAACGGTATATTTCATTGGTATGAAGATTTAAGAAGAATTACTATACCACATATCAAGGGGGAAATTGAGAACTGGGACATTAAAAGTATATACAGGTATGTCAAATTTAGCAGAAAAACCATGAAATTATTAGGTTTTCAAATTAATACCGGTTATGAAATATATGGAGGGCGTGAACTGAATGAACATGTTTCCATTGATTCTCTACCTGATAATTGTGGGGTAGATTATATATGTGTTATATGTGTATATACTGATATAGTTCAACCAACGACTTTTGGTGGGAGACTAGTCAATGTATTGGGCTGTTTTGCTTTAGAAAGTGGTAGAGGAAAAGGAATACATAACACAGCCTACAAATTGTTAAACACGAACATCTTGGAGCAGATTTCAATTGTTATCATGGATCAAAATGGACATCTTTTACATTTCACTAAAGACTCGAGTGTTACTTGCCTGCTCCGTATAAAACCTCGATAAAAATAGACGAGTAGGTATGCATATAATTCAATGTTCACCCTTGACATTGCTTATTCGTGATCCCACCCTCGAGGTAACTAGAACGTGCGAATGAAGCTCTGCTTAAATTATTTTGAAATAATATAAAAGTAGTGTAAAAAAAATATAATGAGACTGATATTCATGCCTCTTTCAGAGGCAGAATTTAAAAAAACTATTTTTATCAGACCCTTTAGGAAGAGGGGCGGAGTTTGAGGATATTTCCGTTTTCTATCTCGGGCATAGAAGAGGTAGTGGTCTGTTTTCTGCTATAAGCGATATCACACGTAAAGTGCTTCCCTTTCTACTTAATGTTGTGAAACCTTCAGTTAAAGAATTCAGCAGATCTGTGTTATCTGACATGGTAAACAATGCTTTACCTTTAAAAGAATCCATAAAACGAAATGGCATAAGAGCCCTCAAAACTACTGGACAACAAATTTTGAGTGGTACTGGAAGAAGACGGAGGAAACAAAGGAAAACAGTGAAACGATTAGTTAGATGGTCGATTGTGGGAGGAAAGATAAAACGAAGGAAGAGGAAGAGTATACGCGTTAAATCTAGAAGTAAATCCCATTGCCCCTCAACACCTAGGTGCTAATCCCCAGGTAGTCAATTTTTATACCTGGGGATTAGCACCTATAGGGTGTGAAATTCACACCTTTAATGAGGTGTTAATACTTTCACACCTTTAGGTTTGAAAATTGACCATAAAGTGTGAGAGTATAACAAAATACGTGTGAAATTTCACAGGTTCCATGTCATGTTGGCGTGCATAAGACTCTACAGAGGTAAAAACCTGGATTTCAACCCTGACCCCAAAATTCCTCATACTCTACAGAGGTAAAAACCCAAATTTCAACCCTGACCCCCAAAAGTTCCTCATACTCTAAGGACTTAAAACCCAGGTTTCAGCCCCTGTCCCCTCAAGTTCCTCATACTCTACAGAGTAAGCCAGTTTCAGCCTTGACCCCCTCCCCAAGTGCATCATACTCTACAGAAGTAAAACCCGGTTCAACCTTGGCCCTGAAAGTTCATCATACTCTAGGACTTAAAACCTGGATTTCAACCATGACACCCGCCCCAGGTTCCTCATATTCTAAGGAGGTAAACCCGGTTTCAACCCGGCCCCCAAAATTCCTCATACTCTAATGACTTAAAAACCCAGATTTCAACCCTGACCCCAAAGTTCCTCATACTCTACAAAAATAAAAACCCAGATTTCAACCCTGATCCTCCCCCCCAAGTTCCCCATACTCTATGGAGGTAAAAACCCAGGTTTCAACCCTGACCCCAAAGTTCCTCATACTCTACAGAGGTAAAAACCCGGATTTCAACCCTGACCCCTCCCCCCAAGTTCCTCATACTCTAAGAACTTAAAACCAGTTCAACCTGACCCACAAAGTTCCTCATGCTCATGAGTAAAACCAGGATTTCAACCTTGACCCCAAAGTTCCTCACACTCCTGGGGTTAAAACCTGGATTTCAACCTGACCCAAAGTTCCTCATACTCTACAGAGGTAAAACCTGGATTTCTCAACCTGACCCCAAAGTTCCTCATACTCTCGGAGGAAAAACCTGATTTTCAACCTGACCCCCAAAGTTCCTCATACTGCAAAACCCAGTTCAACCCTGACCCAAAGTTCCTCACATACTCTACAGAGGTAAAACCTGGATTTCAACACCCCCCCCAAGTTCCTCATACTCTCTGGAGGTAAAAACTGATTTTCAACCCTCTTTTAAAAGTTCTCATATTTTAATGACTTAAAAACCTGTATTTCAACCCTGAACCCCCCCCCCCAAGTTCCTCATACTCTACGGAGGTAAAACCCCGTATTTCAACCCTGAACCCAAAGTTCCTCATATTCTAATGACTTAAAAACCTGGATTTCAACCTGACCCCACCAAAAGTTCCTCATATTCTAATGAGTAAAACCTGGATTTCAACCCTGACTCAAAGTTTCCTCATTCACTCCCCCAAGCAAAATTTTTTTAAGTCAAAAGGGTACTGAAAATTAACTTAACAAAAACCCATTTCAGTCTTAATCATTTATGATATGTGTATGTAGATACATAATATTCCATACATAAAGAGGTTAAATGGAAAATTACATTACATACAGAATTGTATTATTTTTGTAACAAAAGTCATTTTAGAGATACATAGAATGGTATATGAATCAATATTCCATACAAAGTCATACAAGAATACATTGGAAAAGAATACACAGACATGATATACATTCATTTTACAAAAAAATACATCATTGAGACACATTGTTAGTATACACCACGCACATCCTCCCCCAGCTTCCCAATCGTGTGTGAAAGACAATACTTCTAATACATCGAAGGTTTTAAATCTTGATAACAAGTTCTTTATATATGTATTCCACATATCTTTCCTCTAGCAGGGTTAAATTATTTTTCATGATGACCACGCAAGTGATTTTACCACTCTTTTTCATTTCATCACTGAATGTAGATAACACAGGTAAATATTGATTCAACTATGTCATGTTAACTCATCCACTTTTTCCGATACCAGCGGGGAAGATAACATATTTGACATAGTCATACAATGATTTATATAATTCTTCCATCAATTTCTTCATCGAAGAAAAGAAGTGGTTGAACCTCATCTGCTTGGCATCCCTGCTCAAACAGTCAGCATGGTCCTCATCTTTGGAATATGCTACACTCTTTTGCGAGTATTCATTATCTTCAACAGGGGCACCGATGCCATATTGGGTTAATAAAATAGCTACGGTGGAGAGATCTACTTCATCGTCACATTCCCAAGAGGTAATATTTTCAGGCCTTTTCACAATGGCAGACCCTTCAACACCGCGATCATGAGGACAGGCGTATGTTGCACCAGCTCAAGAATATCGAAAGCTTGCAATCTCGGTGTATGGATAATTTCGAACGACGTCTTCAACCACACCATAATTCCTGTATGTAACACAATTATGGCCACTACTAAACAAGTATTTCTCTTCCTGAACCTATTTTTGGACAAGTTCCCAAAAACTAACTTGCATGAGGAGGTTGACAAAGCAATGGCGAGTGTGTGTCTTAATATTCCAATGGTTCAAGAGTTAACGAGCCACCGAATCCTGCAATCGAGCTTCCCCGCCCCCTGACACTATGAGTCATTAAGGATGCTCCCCTTTATCACAATCACTGATTAAACAAGTTGTATCATGCCACCCTCCAAGACTCCCACCTGAAGCTATGAATCACGCTAAAGCCCGACCCACTTTCAAACTGTTATCGCAACCGCGTGATTAAACAAGTTGTATCATGCAAAGGGTTAATCACACCATTAAACAAGATGTATCATTTTCCCCACATGTTAATAAGGTACCCACGCACCCACTATTTTCTTCCACACACCCGCCATTTGCTTTTTCGCATGTCCCACCATCTTCCCACCACTACCACTACCTCCTCTTTTCACTGCATTATGCCATGCTTCCATGTGTTTTTTTTATAGCTGCAATTCTTAACATCCAATCTTTAACCCCTGCCATCTCAATCAAGTAGTGATAAATGGAAATATTATCAATGTTGGTCTTTTTACTCCCTTGAAATTCTCGAGAGATATCTAAAATATTATAACCTGCGAGTGGATGAGCTAAATACCCTTCTTCATTCCATTCCATCGAGCTAGAATTTTGTAAGTGTTTAACAAAAGCTGTAACGTACGATTTTGGGGTTCTTTAAAAAATATTGGAATAATACCTGTTAAATCGGGACTGCTTCTTTTGCGACTAATGTCCCCTTTAACTGTTTTCAACGTAATCGGAACATTTACCCCCCTCCTCCCCAGCTACTTCAGCCACCTTGCCCATACCCTTTATAGGAGAATGAGGTGGTCCCATGAGTGATTTAGCTGCCATGGGAAATTTTGCATTCATTTTAAAATTAAGAGGTATGTGCATGTCACTAACGGTTGTATCCAACTTACCATTACCCTCAAGGTTAGTATAATTATTATCAATATTATCACAAACCTCCATTCTATTCATTACCCTCTCATATGTAACGGTGGGGATAACGTAAAACTTCATTTTTCGTCAATTAAAAAGACTCCCTATCAAACTCGCAGCTATATATACTGTATATATAGTTATTTTGCACTTGGACAAAGTGGATGAGTTAACATGACATAGTTGAATCAATATTTACCTGTGTTATCTACATTCAGTGATGAAATGATAAAAAATATTAAAAGATTCAGTGTATTAGAAGAATTGTCTTTCACACATATTTCCTGGGAATGCAACGATGAAGTAGATCTCCCCACTGTAGCTACTTTATTAACCCAATATGGCATCGGTGTCCCAGTTGAAGAAAATGAATATGCTAAAAAGTGAAGCATATTCCAAAGATGAGGACAATGCTGACCGTTTGGGCAGGGATACCAAGCAGATGAGGTTCAACCACTTTTTTCTTCGGTGAAGAAATTGAAGGAAGAATTATTTAAACCATCGTATGACTATGCCAGAAAGTTAAGTATACCTTAGTTTTACCAGACCACTGAGCTGATTAACAGCTCTCCTAGGACTGGCCCAAAGGATTAGACTTATTTTACGTGGCTAAGAACCAATTGGTTACTTAGCAACAGGACCTACAGTTTATTGTGGAATCCGATCCACATTATAACGAGAAATGAATTTCTATCACCAGAAATAAATTCCTCTAACTCTTCATCAGCCGGCCGGGGAATTGAACTTCGGCCCAGCGAGTTCCAGTCCGCAGCTCTACCGACTCACCCAACAAAGAGTTTATGACTATGTCAAATATGTTATCTTCCCCGCTGGTATCGGAAAAAGTGGATGAATTAACATGACATGGTTGAATCAATATTTACCTGTGTTATCTACAATCAGTTATGAAAATTAAAAAATTGGTAAAATCACTTGTGTGGTCATCATGAAAAAGAATATATCTCTGCTAGAGGAAAGATGTGTGGAAGATTTATATATAAAGAACTTGTTATCAAGATTTAAAACCTTCGATGTATTAGAGGAATTGTCTTTCACACACAATCGGGAAACTGGGGAGGATGTGTGTGGTATATACTAGCAATGTGTCTCGATGATATATTATTTTTGCAAAACAAATGTATATCATGTCCGTGTATTCTTTTGTACAACTTTTCCAGTGTATTCTTGTATGACTTTTGTTACAAAAATAATAACAATTCCGTATGTAATTTGATTTTCCATTTAACCTCTTTATGTATGGAATATTATGTATCTATATACACATATCATATATGATTAAGACTGAAATGGGTTTTGTTAATTTTCAGTGTACCCTTTTGACTTAAAAAATTGCATTTGGGAGTGAATGAGGAACTTTGGGGTCAGGGTTTAAATCCGGGTTTTTACCTACGTAGAGTATGAGGAACTTTGGGATCTGGGTTGAAATACGGGGTTTTTAAGTCCTTAGAGTATGAGGAACTTTGGGGTCTATTGAAATCCGTGTTTTTACCTCCGTAGAGTATGAGGAACTTTGGGGTCAGGGTTGAAATCCGGGTTTTTAAGTCCTTAGAGAATGAGGAACTTTGGGGTCAGGGTTGAAATCAGGGTTTTTACCTCCATAGAGATTGAGGAACTTTGGGGTCAGGG
>NC_089753.1:23541840-23549340 GCF_040412425.1 Macrobrachium rosenbergii | reverse complement strand
TCCGATCGATTCGCGCGTACAACGGTTCCTCTATCCTCCTCCTCCTCATCTTCTTCTTCTTCATCTTCTTCTTCGGTACCGTAAGCCCTCAAGGCCAGCTCCGCTTTTCTTTTTGACCGTTTTCAATCATCTTTTCCCGTCCATGATCGCATTGTCCGCGGGTGGAAATTGCACCATTTTTTTTCCTTTGTTACGCCCTTGTTGCTTCTGCTTCTTCTTTTCTTCTTCTTCTTTGTCGTCTTTTGAGTTTTTTTTTTCTTTCCCTTTGTCTTCTACTCCTTTTATCTCTTCGTGATCTTCCTTTTTGTTTTCAAAATTTTTCTTTTCCTTTTTCGTTGTTTCTCATCATCATTCGATTTATGCTTCTTTATTCCCTGATTTAGTTTCGCATTTTTTCTTCTTTTAGAGCTCCCTCAGCTTTGATTTCTCGTCGTGTTATCTGGTGTGAATTTGATCCCCCTGCCACTCTCGGCCACTTCGTGATCTCTGGCTTTTCAATTTTCTTTTTCAGCAGTCTTCTGCTTCTTTTTCTGATTCAGAATTAACTTTTCTTTTTTCCATTTTATATCTTTTGCATTTCAGCGTTCTGTCTTTCATGTTTTTCTTTTCAGTCTCCGCCTTTTTCCTTTTTCATTGTTCCTTTCTGAAGGATTGATTAACACTTTGAAGTACGGTGTTGTGAGATCACGTCACAGTTTAAGAAGGGCAAAAATAATTATATTATTCTTTTTTGGAATGGAATGGAATCTAGAATTTAGGCCAGAGGCCAAGCGCTGGGACCTCTGATGAGGTCATTCAACGCTGAAAGGGAAATTGAGAGTAAAAAGGTTTGAAAGGCGTAACAGGTGGACATCCTCGTAGTTGCACTGTAAAACAATTGTTAGGAGAGTGTTGAGGGAAGTCAGACTTAAGAAAGAGGATATAAACGGAGGTACAGTAAAAGGAATGAAAGGGGGCGCAGCTAGGGGCTGAAGGGAGGCTGCGGAGAACCTTAAGTAATGACTACAGTGCACCGCGGGAGGTATACTGACGGCACTACCCTACAACAGGCTGCATAAAGGAGAGTTGGAAGTTCCACAGTCTGGAGGTGGATGGCATGGAGGAGGACTGATCTAGCGAGTTGACCCTCGAGCACCTGACTTCCAGATATAGCTTCTTTGGGATGGAGAGTCCTGACGTGTGCAACGCCGCCGACAGCTTGGAAGCAGCGACAATCAAAGGCTTTAGAGAGAAAGGTCGCAAGTCATATCTGCAAAATCTCCGTAAGGCAGGAGCATGGTGTCATCATTGCACCTCACGTGGTTCACTGCAGGCGTTACTGAGGGGTGTTTTGCAGCGTCCCTTCGGCCCTGAACTGCACCCACTTTCGAGCCTTTTACTCCTTATTTTATTTATTTTGATAATCTACTTAAATTTAAACTGTTCTGTCTGCAGAACGAACGGAGAGAAGTGCGGTGTTGGGTGTCCCCTCCAAATTGGAAGAAGGGAAAAATAATTAAAATTCTTTATCGTCATGGAATGTCTATTTAGCTAATGTTTAGTGATGAACTTTAAACAAGTTGAAAAAATGCGCCGAAGATTCTTTGGCGCAAAAGGTTTGTAAGGCGTAACAGCGTATAATCAAGGCCACTGTAAAACAGATCTCTTTCGGTGAGTGTTGAGGTATAACTTGAGGTATAAATTAAACTTTAAAAGGAATGATGGTGGCCTGTCTGATATCGTTGCCAGAACTAAGGTAATGGCTAACTTTGCACCGTAAATAAATAAAACCTACTGATGCTAAAGGAGCTGCAATTTGGTATGTTTGATGATTGGAGGGAGGATGACTCATCTAACAATTTGACCCCTCTAGCACCTCACTAAGATTTTTGGGATGGAGAGTCTGAGGTGCGGACGCCGACAGTTCGGACGGACAATGTAAGGCACAACAAAGGTTTCTTTTACAGAAAATTAAAATACCATAACTTAGCCAGCTTTTCTCACGTTAAGCCTTTTCGTCCTTCGGCCCTGAAGCCAAATTTCAATCTGATTTTATTATTTTCGCTATTAGAGTTTAAACTGTTCTGTCTGTGGAACAGAACTGAGGGAGACGTAATGGTTGTGTCTTCAAAATTCAAACGAAAAAATATTGAAACCTGAATGTTCTTCTTGGAGTGTCATTTTATCTGTTTGTTAATTCATGAATATATTTTTTCAAGTTTAAAAATGCGCCTCAGATCTCTATTCCTCTTTACCTTTTCTTACTCCCTACTCATAATCATATTCCACCGAAAGTTGATTTCATGTCAGTGGCCTCTGTGGTGGGAGCCGTTCCATGAAACTTCAACATGGTTCGTCTTCTGGCCTAATAATAATAATAATAATAATAATAAGGTAATAATAATAATAATAATAAAATAAAATAATAATTTCGTTCCCGCTATGTTATTAACATCAAAAGATTTCGCCGATGTTTGATGCTGTGAAGGAGGATGCAAAAACATAACAATTTCTCCCAACTGTTTCACCTTACTGAATAATAATAATAATAATAATAATAACTTTAATAATAATAATAAGAATAATAATTTCGTTCCAAATGTTATTAACATCAAAAGATTTCGCCGAATACCCGAGCTGTAAGAGAGGTGTTATTGGTAATGTGCATTTCTCCCAACTTCTTCTAATAAATAATAATGCTGTTGAGAGAGAGAGTTTTATTCGCTTTCGACTTCCCTCAGAGTACTCCTAATAAGTAAAAATAAGTGAGAGAGAGAGAGAGAGAGAGTTGTATGTATCGAATGAAGTTCTGGTGAAATTAAATTTAATGCTCTTGTTTGTTCACCGGTTTTAAACGAAAATCATTTATACTCATATGCCGTGATACCGTCATCTATGACCTTTGTCGTTGCGACGTCAAATACGGCAAAAAACAAATCAGGTAATCGATTAAGAAAATCGATTAGATATACAGTAGTAAATGATTCTGGTCTGAAACCGGTAAGCAAAGACAAACATTTTGATCCCACCCTCTCTCTCTCTCTCTCTCTCTCTCTCTCTCTCTCTCTCTCTCTCTCTCTCTCTCTCATATTTACTGTTTTGGGAGATTATCAAGGGGAAAGCCATACCGAATAAAATTATCTCTCTCAATTTTAACTCAATCCGAAAGCTTTCTTTTAATTCCTCTTTTAGTATCCTACAACAACTGAAGGAGGGAGTCTGCTCCCCAACACGCCACAGGAATTTCCTAAACAAGGCGATGATCTTAACCTCCTGACATGGACACCGCCTTTTCTTCTTCTTCTTCTTCTTCTTCTTCTTCTTCTTCTTCTTCTTCTTCTTCTCCATCCTGCAGGTGTTCGCGGGACCCTCCGTCGGCAGCGAGAGCGTTCGAGTTTCTCCAAGGACCTGACCCGGTCAACCCCACCTTTCCCCCTTCCCCCTCTCCCCTCGCCCCTACCAACATTCCCACCTATCACCTCCCACCTACAATACTCCATCTCCCCCGGAGGGAAATGGAATAATGTTTACCCACATTTTCTTTCATTCTTAACTGTGTTTTTCCTTTTTAAGGAACATGGACTTTGCTGCCCTTTAAAAGGTATTGCTGATGTTCATGTTAATTGTTTGAACAGTTTTACGTGTTTCCTTTTTACACTTGCATACTCGTGTATATACAGTATATATATATATATATATATATATATATATATATATATATATATATATATATATATATGTATGTATATATGTATGTATATATATATATATATATATATATATATATATATATATATATATATATATATATATATATATATATAAACAAAATCCACAAAGGAAGGAGAGACATGGGAGTGCTGAGGCCTTTCGATTGTCGTCCTTTACTTTAAAGGACAACAGTCGAAAGGCCTCGCAGCACTCCCATGTTTCTCTTTCCTTCGTGGATTTTTTCTTTACTGTATTTATATATTCATCACGTTCCATGTTTTCGTGATTCATTTAGAAACGAGACTGTGGAAGCCACACTTATGCCTCAATGCCAATTGGCTAACTGCTTATGTCACTGTGTTGCGCAACATCTCACCACTGATCTGCTATAATATTGTTTACTTGGCTTACTCTGTGGTTCTGTTTCAGGCTGTTGTGTATCACACTGCTGTTACACCTTGTCGCGCAACTGGAGGTGGCGCAACATGGAGTAGAGTGACAATTTGAAATTCCTACCCTCAGCCTCAATCGGGACATGGACCGGACAAGGGAATGACGTAGTCAGTGGGATATGAGGTTGAACTCCAGTAAGATGAAAACACTGTTGATTAACAGATATCGTACTGATTTCCCACCCCATCCTCCCCTTCAGGTGGATGGAACTTTGCTGAACATGTCTGAAGCTTTAACCATTCTAGGTGTAATCTTTGACTCACTTCTAATTTTTGAGAAACATCTAATGAAAGTTTCAGCAAATGCTGCACGAAAGTTAGGTATTGTTTGTAAGGCCTCATATATTTATAACAGTGATAAAATCAATGCAAACCTGTTTTAGGTCATTTGTACTCCCTTTACTAGAGTACTGCTCTCCAGTGTGAAAGTCTGCTTCTGCAAGAGATTTATCTTTTTTAGATAGAGTGGTTTGTGGTGGTAGGTTTCTGTTTCCTACTGGTAGTAGTTATAACCTGGTCCGTCGACGGATGGTCTCTTGTTGGTCACTTTTTCATAAGTCGTATTTTAACATTCACAAAAATTGATCCCTGATACCCTTTTCCTGCGGAGAGCAACCAGATTCGCTAACAGCAGCACCAATATGCAGTAAATGTACCTTGCTGTCGAACTTCTCAGTTCAAGAGGTCTTTTATTCCTCACACCGTTGGACTGTGGAACAGCCTCCCAGAAGAAGTCGTGTAATTGGAACTTCAGAAGTTCATGCGAAGGTGCAATGCATTACTACCCTAATGCTATTTTCCTTGCATTTCAATACATTTTTATCTATTTGTTAATTTATTATTGTATTTTTTCTTCTTTAATAAGTGAATAGTTTCTCTTCTTTCTGTATTTCTTTCATCTCCTCCTGCTTCTTCCTAATGAAAACCATATTCTTTGGAAGCTCGAATTTCAAGTCAATGGCCCCTGTGGTGGGCTTGTTCCATATGAATAGGTTTCATCTTCTGAATAATATAATAATAATAATCCTGGTTAAGTCGGGGAAGGACCCAACTGAGTGTGTCAGACTTCTCCAAGAGGCTTATGGAGAAGATGCAATGTCCTCAATTACCCCCATAACAGGGTGCAGCGCAGCAGGCAGGCTCTTGGGAGAGACAGTTCGTGGCTGCTTCACTAAGACAATGCGCATGCACACACCGCACAGTGTGAGGCAGTTCTTGGCCAACAAACAGATCTTAGTTCTCGACCACCCTCCTTATTACCCAGATCTCCCATAGTGGGACTTCTGGCTTTTCCCCAGGCTGAAGACTGTGCTCAAAGGAACCCATTTCGCTCCTGTAGAAGAGATCAAAGCCACTGTGATGAAGGAGCTAAGGGGCCTCAAGGAGGAGGACTTTGCTGAGTGCTTCCGTGGGTGGCAGACATAAATGCAGAAGTGCATTAACTTTTTTGGGGGGGGACTACTTTGAAGGGGACAATGTGTAATTTCTCTGTAGATTTTGTAATAAAACTGTTTTGAGATAAGTCTCGTTTCTATATTGTCACACCTCGTATTAATCCATTTCCGCAAAACGGGTGGCTATAGAAAAAAAAAACATCAGTCACGCCACAACTGTGCTACTGCATTATGGCTGGACCTCCTGTGCAGAATATTTCTACATTAGCCGCTTCATAACCATTTATGGAAGGCTGGATGTTGAGGCCCATTCCAGGTCTGTTCTTTTATCTATGCTAACCTTTTTTCCACCTACATATCTCTAGTTTTCTGTTTCTCTCAATATTACACCATATATACTGTGTAAACAGTGACTTTAACTTTTTTTCTTCATCTTATATCAACCCTGGCTCCCATAAGCCCTCGGAGACTTTCCAGTCTTTTGCACTTACTCTGCTACCTTTCTCGCTTCACCTATTCTGTGACTCATCTCGTCTCGAGACTCCCATCATTCATTATATTCACTCCCAAATACCTGTACATATCAAATTCCTCCATTCATCCGCCATCCGTTTGACATGCATTGTTCCATCTCCTGACTGTCATTTACCTTCCTATGCTCACGTTTGCTCTAATCTGCCTCCCCTTGCAGAAGCTTTCTGAATCTTTCACCACTTCCTGCAGTTTCTCTTCGCTATCCCCAATCATTATTGTATTAATAATGTGTAGACATCAACCGTTGCACCCTCCATTCACGATCCATTTTCATATCCCATAACCTTGCCCTTACATTTGCTGCCCATTTCTTTGAATTTTAACATATCACCATCCGTGAAAGTATTAAATATCCATGGATGCATAATATACCCATGTGTCAGCCCTACTTCGGCACTAAACCAGTAACTCTCCCATCTTTGTATTCCACGATCCAAAGCTTGCTTCACTTCCACCACGAAAACTTGTCTTGGTTCAACTGTTTCTGTTGTATACCATACATCCTCAGCTTCCTTCATATTGTTTCTTGCTAGAGTCTGTTATAAGCCTTTTCCAGTTTATGTATATCAGACAAAACTTTCCCCTTGACTCTCAGACTACTAATATAACTGTTTCTTAACTCCTCTACTAGGCTGTCTGTCAACTGTTCTATCTTATGTCAAAATTCTACCATACACCTTCCTGGTGTACTGTGTTACAGTCTCTTTTATTACAGTTATTTCTCTCACCCATTCCTTTGGAACTTTTCCATCATCTAGCCATACCTTACAGACCCTGGTCAGCATCTCAAAATCTTCATCATAACCACACATAAGCACCCTACTTGTACCCCTTGAATTTCTGGTGTCTTTCCGTCCTTTGGCTTATAAATTATTCCTCAAGGCCATGTTCATGTAGACTGTGACCCACTTAAGATCTGCTTCTTGAGCTTTTTGGGAAAGAAATTTTAAAGCAATTAATACACAGTTTTCTCTTTTAGTTTTCTGTAAAAGAAAATTATTGTGATGGCTTTGTCTGTCAGTCCCCACTTTTCCTGTCCGTCCTCAGATCTTAAAAACTACTGAGGCTAGAGGGCTGCAAATTGGTGTGTTATCATCCACCCTCCAATCATCAAACATACCAAAATTGCAGCCCTCTAGCCTCAGTAGTTTTTAATCTTATTTAAGATAAAGTTAGTCATAATCGTGAGTCTGGCACCGCTGTAGGCGCCAACAACACAGGCCACCACGAGGTCATGGCTGAAAGTTTCATGGGCCGCGGCTGAGAGTATCATACAGCATTATACGCCGTAGAGAAAACTCGACTGCTGTGAAGAAACTTTGGCGCATTTTTTACTAGGTTATTTTTATTCTTCGTGAGTTGTGAAGGGTTGCGGAGGGTCACTGACAGAGGTGGAGCTTTGAAATCCGTGCAGATGCCACAGTGTAAAG
>NC_089753.1:23504340-23534340 GCF_040412425.1 Macrobrachium rosenbergii | reverse complement strand
ACCTGCATTGATTCGCGATTCATGAGAGGGAACAGAATCTAAGGAACCAATCACATTGGTTATAACTCGCTTGGTGCACTGTAGGCATTACTTAAGGGTCTTTGCAGTGTCTCTTCGGCCCCCTATCTGCAACCTCTTTCATTCCTTTTACTGTACCTCCGTTCATATTTTCTTTCTTCCATCTGCTTCTCCACCCTCTCAAACAGTTGTTTCATTGTTCAGCTGCTAGGTTTTCCTCCTGTTATACCTTTCAAACCGCCTTACTGTCAATTTCCCTTTCAGCGCTGAATGATCTCATAGGTCCCAGCACCTGGCCTTTGGGCTAAACTCCACATTCTATTCTAGTCTATCCTTCGTATACAGTAATGATTCTTAAAGGATTATTTGTGATTAAGGGTTAAAGAAATTCGACGTAATGAATGAGAGGATTAATGTTAGAATCATGTTGCTGTAATGATGGCTAATCATGATGAATTACATCTTCCCTTCATTACTTACAGGACAGTGTTCAACCAAATTACTATACATTCCAGAGGCCGTGAAACTGCTTTTCGTAAACAACTTTCGAAGCGACGCGACGGTTGGATTTCCATGCTACTAAAGCTCCAAGTGTTTCTACTATAACGTAGTCCTAATGTACGGTGGTACACTGAACTGACAGATGAGCTTAATTAAGCCGTTTACTCCTAGAAAAAAAAAAAGACCAACTTCTTTCCTTTCCTCAGACCGTTTCGAACAAGTGGTGCTTTGTGACGTATCTGTGACGCAGGGCCATCCCCTTACCTAACTATTTAAAGAATATTATATATCATCATACAATATATTAATTTGCTTTAAGAAATTTCGCATGGGCCAGTATAGGTACACTGACATTCAACCATAAGTCAAACAACTATTTGGAAAGGTATAGTTTAGGATACG
The DNA here is from genome assembly GCF_040412425.1 of Macrobrachium rosenbergii. Lineage (NCBI taxonomy): Eukaryota > Metazoa > Arthropoda > Malacostraca > Decapoda > Palaemonidae > Macrobrachium > Macrobrachium rosenbergii. Next base: position 23,533,419 of record NC_089753.1, on the reverse strand, counting down.
CTATACCGACGTCATTGATGCACATCACCACTCTTGCGGATGGTTGAGTGGCAAAGCGCAGCTTTAACCTCGTTTTCTTAAGTAAAAAAGTTAACGGAACACATATGGCAATGCACAGTACTTCCGAAAATTAGGACGAAGTTCGAAACACTAAGGAATTTAGTGATACGGAAATCCGTAAGTCGGTTTAAAAGTTGTTTAGAAAAAACATTAAGTCATGGCCTCTGGAATGCATAGTAGTTTCAAAGAAGAATCATTAATTTGACCAGGGTATGATTAATGAAGATCCTTTAATTGTAACCAGCGAGAACGAATGATTAATGAAGATCCGTTAATTGTAACTAACGAGGACGAATGATTAATGAAGATTCTTTAATTGTAACCAACGAGGACGAATGATTGATGGAGATTCTTTAAATCGTTGGGCGAATGATTAATGAAGATTCTTTAAATCGTTGGACGAATGATTAATGAAGATCCTTTAATTGTAACCAACGAGGACGAATGATTAATGAAGATCCTTTAATTGTAACCAACGAGGACGAATGATTAATGAAGATCATTTAATTGTAACCAACGAGGACGAATGATTAATGAAGATCCTTTAATTGTAAGTAACGAGGACGAATGACTAATGAAGATCCTTTAATTGTAAGTAACGAGGACGAAGAATGATTAATGAAGATCCTTTAATTGCAACTAACGAGGACGAATGATTAATGAAGATCGTTTAATTGCAACTAACGAGGACGAATGACTAATGAAGATCCTTTAATTGTAAGTAACGAGGACGAATGATTAATGAAGATCCTTTAATTGCAACTAACGAGGACGAATGATTAATGAAGATCGTTTAATTGCAACCAACGAGGACGAATGATTAATGAAGATCCTTTAATTGTGAGTAACGAGGACGAATGATTAATGAAGATCCTTTAATTGCAACTAACGAGGACGAATGATTAATGAAGATCGTTTAATTGCAACTAACGAGGACGAATGATTAATGAAGATCCTTTAATTGTAACTAACGAGGACGAATGGTTAATGAAGATCCTTTAATTGTAACTAAGGAGAACGAATGATTAATGAAGATCCTTTAATTGTAACTAAGGAGGACGAATGATTAATGAAGATCCTTTAATTGCAACTAACGAGGACGAATGATTAATGAAGATCCTTTAATTGCAACTAACGCGGACGAATCGTACCATTCCCCTGAAGCCACGAAATGGGATGAAATTCGGGCGTGGGCACCAGTGTCAAGCGGCGGGTCAACCCGTCTGGCCTGAAATGGTGTAATTACCCAAGTGCTTCACCTTGGGCCTGACACGCCTACGTGTCAGGCCTCATTCCTGCTGGTTGGTGTGTCTGCTGCTGCTGGCTGGAGGTTACCGTTAAATTCTCTCTCTCTCTCTCTCTCTCTCTCTCTCTCTCTCTCTCTCTCTCTCTCTCTCCATGAACAGCATTCGTGTGGGCGTGATCATTAGTTGAGTATGCTCTGGACAAAAAAATCAGTCTCTCTCTCTCTCTCTCTCTCTCTCTCTCTAGACAAATTATCAGAGTTCTCTCTCTCTCTCTCTCACTCTCTCTCTCCACGAACAACATTCGTGTGGACATGATCTTCAGTTGAGTATGTTCTTAACAAACAATCAGAGCTCTCTCTCTCTCTCTCTCTCTCTCTCTCTCTCTCTCTCTCTCTCTCTCTCTCTCTCTCTCTAGACAAATTATCAGAGTTCTCTCTCTCTCTCTCTCTCTCCACGAACAACGTTCGTGTGGACATGATCTTAACTCAGTTGAGTATGTTCTTAACAAACAATCAGAGCTCTCTCTCTCTCTCTCTCTCTCTCTCTCTCTCTCTCTCTCTCTCTCTCTCTCTCTCTCTCTCTCTCATGACAAATTATCAGTTATCCCTCTCTCTCACTCTCTCTCTCTCTCTCTCCACGAACAACATTCGTGTGGCCATGATGATTAGTTCAATATGCTCTGGGCAAACAATCAGACTCTCTCTCTCTCTCTCTCTCTCTCTCTCTCTCTCTCTCTCTCTCTCTCTCTCTCTCTCTCTCTCTTTCTTTGTGAGTGTGGCTTTCGCTTTCGTCGAAGTTACTGAACGGTGTTAAGTAAATTGTTTATTTTCGACTTAATCGTAATGTTTTGATGATATTGGGCATAATTCACTTGGTTTTTATTTTATATGAAAAGTTAATTTTTTGAGAGAGCACAAATACTTGAAAAAGTAAAAAAAAAAAAAAAAAAAAAAAAGGAAAAGTTAAGAAAATAATTCCAAGGCTTGGCAGTGTCCGGAAAGACGCAGCCACTGAGCCGTGTCGTCCTAGGAGGATTACCAAAAAGTTAATTGGGAAGGAATTGATTTAAGGCCTTGAACTGCAGTGAATGGTCAAAAATACCATCTTGACCGTTGATGGCCAAGAGGCATAAGAGATTTATTTTCAGATCTAAAAAGTTATAGATACTTTTGATGCTAATAGAACTGACTATTCTTTTACCCCAAGGTCTCCGTAGTGGGGTACTTAAGGTTCTTTGCAGGGTCCCTTCGGCCCCTGGCTGCAACCCCTTTCAGTCCTTTCACCGTCCTTCTGTTCATATTCTCTTTCCTCCATCTTTCTTTCCACCCTCTCCTAACAATTGAATCATAGTGCAACTGCGAGATTTTCCTCCTGATACACATTTCAGACCTTTTTACTGTCAGTTTCCGTTTCAGCGATGAATGACCTGATAGGTCCCAGCGCTTGGCCTTTGGCCTAAATTCTATTCTTCCATTCTGTTCTACAAATCAGTCACGTAGCGGTGTCCTGTAATCTCCGTTCAATTAGGACAGGGGTCTCTAACTGTGGCCCATGGGCTACATCCGGCCCGCCACATGATTTCATCTTGCCCGCTGTTGATATTCAAAACTTGACCAGTGAGATTTGAGAGAGAGAGAGAGAGAGAGAGAGAGAGAGAGAGAGAGAGAGAGAGAGAGAGAGAGAGAGAGAGAGCTGTGATCATTTGTCCTTCACATTAATGCGGCTGCATAAAAATAAAGGCAGGTATATTTTTGGGTTACCTTGATGAATGCCAACAAGTTTTGTTCTGAATATCCCCCATTTGTTTTTTTACTTTAGTTTGAAATAAGTAATATATGACACTGACGCTTATATATTTATTTTGTGGGCTGCGCAGATGAGCAAAATGTATAATGTGGCCCTCATACTAAAAAAAAAAAAGTTTGGAGACCCCTGACTTAGAGGAAAAGTGAGTATTTCCCAACTTGGGTAAACCAGTGACCATTGCAAGCTCTCAGGAGACTGATAGTTGCCATAGCCCAGCCCATCTAGTTCCCTTTTAAGTGGAAAGAGTGGGGCAGATGCAGCTTTTGCCGAGACAAATTTGGAGTTCTCACTGACCTGCCTAACATGTCCGTAACTGCGCATTTTACTCCGGAGGGAAGTCCCTCGGTAATTCTTCCTCATGCGGTGCACTGTAGGCATTACTTGAGGTTCTTTGCAGCGACCCTTCGGCCCCTAGCTACAACCCCTTTCAGTCTGTTTACCGTCCCTCCGTTCATATTCCCTTTCCTCCACCTTACTCGGCACCCTCTCCTGACCATTAAATTCATAGTGCAACCGCAAGGTTTTCCTCCTGTTACGCCTTTCAAACCTTTTTACTCTCAGTTTCCGCTGAATGACTTCGTAGGTCCCAGCTCTTACTCTCAGTTTCCGCTTCAGCGCTGAATGACTTCGTAGGTCCCAGCTCTTGGCCTTTGGCCTAAATTCTATATTCTAATCTCATTAAGTGTTGCGAGAGGGACCTAGATGCAGTACAAGGTAACCTCTTTCTTTCCTTTAGCCGAAGTTTCGAAGCTTGATGCAAGTCTGTCCTCACGTCGGGGGACAAATGGAGATAGTGTGAAATGATATGAATCATTATCCCGAAGGACTGCCTTGGAATAGATTATTGAATGAGCGAGCGAGAGAATAATATGAGGAATGAAAACACGACCTCACCGAGTGGGATCTTTCAATGACGGTCATAACAGTCGAGATGACAGCACAAGGACGTCGCAAAGAAGGAATTCTACTTTCATGTGTGACCTAAGGCCACTCGAGACCAAAACCTGATTTGGACAGCCTTCCTGACTCGCCTTCTGCCTGCGGTGGCCTGATTAATCGCCTCGATTAAGAGGACGCAAACATTTTCGGCGCAATTTGCCCTCTTCTCCCTGACAACTTTCTCATGATTTCGCGACGTCTCCCTCACGAGGCGGTGATGGATGGCGAACATCGGGTTGATAAGTCACAAATTAGATTAGGCTCCCGGGTGGCTGAAAGTGAGTCGATGAACGAACGGGGAGACTCGCTCGCAGGGTTCAGATCTACTTTTAAATACATTTTATCTACTCATCTGCTTATTAATTTCTTTTTTTCTTTTTTAATAAAGTGGGATCTCTTCTTTCTGCATTTCCCTTTACTTCCTCTTACTTCTTCCTATTGAACACAATAATATTCATTGGAAGCTTGAATTTCAAGTCAGTGGCCCCTTTGGTGGGCTTGTTACATATGAATAATGTTCACCTCAATAATAATAATAATAATAATAATAATAATAATAATAATAATAATAATAATAATAATAATAATAATGGCCCCTGTGTGCTTGTTCCATATGAATAGGTTTCATCTTCTGAATAATAATAATAATAATAATAATGGCCCCTGTGTGCTTGTTCCATATGAATAGGTTTCATCTTCTGAATAATAATAATAATAATAATAATAATAATAATAATAATAATAATAATAATAATAATAATAATGTATTATTCTTTGGAAGCTTGAACCATCATCAATGGTTTCATTTTCCATGAATAATAATAATCTACTGAATAATAATAATAATAATATTATTCTTTGGATAATAACTAATAAGTCAATGGCCCCTGTGGGATTTTCCATATGAATAGGTTTCATCTTCTGAAATAATAATAATAATAATAATAATAATTGTTCCATATGAATAGGTTTCATCTTCTGAATAATAATAATAATAATAATAATGGCCCCTGTGTGCTTGTTCCATATGAATAGGTTTCATCTTCTGAATAATAATAATAATAATAATAATAATAATAATAATAATAATAATAATCTTTATTCTTTGGAAGCTTGAACTTCAAGTCAATGGCCCCTGTGGGATTTTCCATGTGAATAGGCTTCATCTACTGAATAATAATAATAATAATAATAATAATAATAATAATTAATAATAATAATAAATGAAGAGGATGTCGAGCGTCTGAGTGGTTTCGAGCCATTTCACAAACTTTAATTATTCGTGTCCGTTATTACAGTAATGGTTCCCGTCGCCTTGAATGAAGAGCTGCGGCAAATGTCCCGTTCGGCAGCGGTGGTTTGGAAGAGTCTATTCCTCCGGCTTGTTATGCCTCGTGTGTTTTGGGTTGTATTTTTATCCATTTGTTTGTTTCGTCTGTTCATCTTCTCTCTCTTCACGGATGGGGTTCCTGCTTTGTGGCGCCTTGTTTTTTGGTAGGTAGTAGCAGATGATGATGATAATAATAATAATAATAATAATAATTAGTAGCAGCTAATAATAATAATAATAATAATAATAATAATAATAATAATAATAATAATTAATTAGTAGCAGCTAATAATAATTATGATGATAATAAATAATAATGATAATATTAATATAATAATAATAATAATAATAATAGTTAGTAGCAGCTAATAATAATAATGATAATAATAATAATAATAAATAATAATAATAAAATTAATAATAATAATAATAATAATAATAATAATAATAATAATAATAATAATAATAATAATAATAATAATAATAATGTTTGACAGAGGAAACGGAAGCTATTCTGGCTGAAGGATTCACAAGAACCCCCCCCCCGCCTCCCTCCCCTTCCTCCTCAGAAAATAAGCTTCATTATATATCATTTATTATTTTTATGATCTTTTTCAAGGTTTCTTCTTCCAAGTACTCGTCTGTAATTGTTGAGGGTTTTATTATAATGCAAAGTCTTCTTAATATTTGTTCTTAGTTTAAACACTGTGAATGGTTGAGTGGAATGTTTCTCTTTGTGTTTTTTCTAAAGTCAGGAGTGTTTTGGTATTTGGCTAAAAACAGTTTTAGTTTATTTTTGGCTGAAGGGAAAAGATGTTTCTTTTGTGATAAAACTTTTTGTCTGGTCCGAGGAAGTTCCAGTGGTTTGGTAAAAATAGGAATGTTTTGGTAAAAAAACATGAATTATTAAAGTAGGAATTGGCAAAAACAGGAATGTTTTGATAAAAAGCATGAATTATTAAAATAGGAATTGGTAAAAACAGGAATGCTTTGATAAAAAAACATGAATTATTATAATGGGAATTGGTAAAAATAGGAATGTTTTGATAAAAAACCATGAATTATTAAAATGGGAATTGGTAAAAATAGGAATGTTTTGATAAAAAAAAACACGAACTATTAAAATAGGAATGTTTTGGTAAAAAAACATGAAATATTGAAACAGGAATGATTAATAATTATATAATTAATTTTTTGGTCGTTTGGCTAAACCCAAGACTATTTTAGTACTTTGGCCCAAAATGGGAATGCTTTGTCTTGTAGGCTAAAACCAGGATTTTCTCTTAACATTTGTTCAGACAATTGGAATGTTTCAGTTGTTGGGCTAAAATATGATCGCTTTTGGCTGAAAATAAGAATATGGTAGTTGTTTTTCTATATAAGGATAATCATCATGGCTAAAATGGCAGTTTGGTTATAAACAGGTGTTTTGATCTTTTGGGTAGAAATGTTTCAGCCTATTGGCGTCAGAAGTGGGCATTCATGTGTTATGCGGGTCCTATTTCAGATACCTGTAATGATAAGTCGTTCAAGAGAGCCTCTAACACAAGCAGTAGGAGAAAGAATGACCTAAGAATGCCTTTCGTTTGTCCGTGGTCCACCCAATTTTTTATGACAATATTCATCTCTTCTATATAACAGTACTGGAGATATATATATCTATATATATATATGTATGTATGTATATATATACCATATATATATATATATATATATATATATATATATATATACATATATGTATGTATGTATGTATGTATGTATGTATATATATACCATATATATATATATATATATATATATATATATATATATATATATATATATAAACAGACCTCAAAGAAAGCAGACCTCAAAAGAAGTATTCTGAAAAAAAAATCCCGTTTTAGGATTGTGGTTGAATGTTTTTGGGCCAGACGAACAAGGAATTGAATGTCAGGGTAAAGCAACATAAACGATTTCATTTATAGTACATGAAAGAATAATGCTGCCTTTGCCCTCGTGAATGGAAAATCACATTGATTGGATTGGCCCTTGAATGTGGATAATAATAATAATAATAATAATAATAATAATAATAATAATAATAATAATAATAATAATAACATTCTGCACAAGATTCCCGAAGGAGACAGACTAGAGAGACCAAAGAATGTCAAAAAGCAATTTTGGAACTTCAAAAAGTTCAAGCGGATGCATTATTGCCCTATTGCATTTCACTTTTTATTGTGATAATTTACTCACATTTTTACATATTAATTTTTTTTTGTTATTTATTTTTTCTTTTCTAATAAGTGACATCTTCTTTCTGTATTTCCCATTACCTTCTGTTACTTATTTCTAATGGACACCATAATATTCTTTGGAAGCTAGAATTTCAAGTCAGTGGCGCCCTGCGGCGGGCTTGTTCCATATGAATAGGGTTCTTCATCTTCTGATTAATAATTATTGATCTAGTGTGTGACCTCAAACGTCCTCCTGACCGTTGTAGACAAAATCGGAACGGTTATGAAAGCCTTTGCTTTCCTCGTCTCTCGGTAAAACCGAGTTCCCTTTGTAATCTTCCGTATTCGTGATTTGCAGTTTGAGTATTTCACTGTCCTACGTTTTAGGTCACATTTTACTTCCCGTGATAGAAGTGACACGCACACACATATGGATACATACCCACATATGTTTATGACTATATGTATATATATATATATATATATATATATATATATATATATATATATATATATTTATAATATATATATATATATATATATATATATATATATATATATTTATATGTATGTGTGTATGTGTACATACACATATAATCAACGAGATGTTTCGTACAGCTGGCATTGGCTCTAAAGAAGGGCACAGTACTTCCCGCAGTCACATTCATCCTTCAACCGCAGATCCACCCAGGCATTTATGCCATTGCAGGCGACATACTTGATGTGTTACGCTTGTCAGCTTCTATTCCTCACTCGTCCTGAGTTATTCTCTGAAAAAAAATATACATACATTTTGTTTGTGATTCACCATTACTTATATTTTCATTAAATATTTTCGAATGAAGATTCCGTGTGAATTAAAACCCCATGTTGGTTATGCTTTCTTGAAAATTACCGGGACAGTCTCAAGGCCGCCTCATTCGCCCGTAAGGTAACTGTGGCGCGAATTCATTCTTACTTCGTATTATTGCCACATAGATTCAGAAGAATCTGACGTGTTCTTTTTCTGCTGGAATGCTTGGGGGTTCTTGTCAGGTGGAATTCACGTTATCGAGCTTTCCTTCCATTCCGGTTCTGGTGTCAGAAGAAGAAGAAGAAGAAGAAGAAGTCCTTTTTCACTCAAGTTGAACGCAATAAAAAGGGGTTTTCACACTCTGCCTTCCAGCGCAAGGTTAGATTTTTTTCTCCCTTCGGTAAATAAGGAAATGGAACACGAGTCGGTGCATAAATCACTGCTTAAATTGTGAGGGAAAATGTGATGGTGATTCTCTTGACGCAGGAGGGAAGACACTCAAGATGCAGACCTTGAATTCATGTCAGGCTTTGCTCCTCAGTTCTGACCATCTCGTCCTTTTTGGGCTTAAAAGGAAAGACAAGGAAAAGCGGACTTACTTGACAGTCCTTTACTGTCCTTAGGAAGTCCCTTATCTGTCGCAACCAGTCCCTTACTAACCTCAACCAGTAGCCTGCTGACCAGAGGCAGACCGTTTCTGACCGCAGCTAATAGCCTGTTGATCTTAACCAACCCCCTACTGCCCATAGGCAGTTTATTATTATTATTATTATTATTTATTATTATTATTATTATTATTATTATTATTATTATTATTATTATTATTCAGAGGATGTACCCCTATTCATATGGAACAATCCCACCAAAGGGGCCATTGGCTTGAAATTCAAGCTTCCAAAGTATTATTATTATTATTATTATTATATTATTATTATTGAATATTATTGCTGCTTCAGCTGCATTTATTTTGTAGAAGACTTTTTCTATTTTCCTTAGTGCGGACTTCTCTTCAGTGGAGGTGCGTGCTAACAGCTCGCCTATATTTGCGAATAGAATATATAAAGCAGCAGAATCCAGATTTTGACTTTTCCCATGAAATGACAAATATAGGCGAGCTGTTAGCACGCACCTCCACTGAAGAGAAGTCCGCAATAAGGAAAATAGAAAAGTCTTCTACAAAATAAATGCAGCTGAAGCAGCAATAATATTCAATAAAAACTGTTTAAAAGAGGGTCTGCTGCCAAATTAAATTATTGTTATTATTATTATTATTATTATTATTATTATTATTATTATTATTATTCAGAAGATGAACCCCTGTTCATATGAAACCCTGTTATTATATTATTATTATTATTATTATTATTATTATTATTATTATTATTATTATTATTATTATTAAACAAACCCACCAAAGGGCCATTGGCTTGAAATTCAAGCTTTCAAAGAATATTATGATGTTCATTATAAAGAGGTAACAGAAGATAATGGGAAACACGGAAAGAAGAGACCACTTGTTATTAAAAAAAAAGAAAAAATAAATTAACAAAATAAATAAACAAAAATGAAAGTAACTTATTGAAACACTGACGACGACCAGTCCCCTTCTAAAACCCAAGACATTCTTCTTGACCAGACGATGTTTTTGTTCCGCTCTTCTTCTCCCCCAGTGGAATACCGTGACGTAGCTTCAAGCTCGGACCGAGAGAGCAAAAACTGGTCCACCTCCTCCACCCGGGGCTGCTGCTGGGTATGGAAGGCCACGGGGACATGCCCAAATGCACATCCACAGCAGGATGGATCAACAACGCCAGGGAGGAAAATATCGCAAGAAAAATAACTTTTATTCTTCTCGTCTTGCGGGAACCCCCCGCCGGAGAACTGGATCTAGAAGTGGCGTCAGATGAATCTGTTGCTGTAGCGGGAGACGTACGGTAGTATGTGTTCTGGGGATTCCTGGAAAGCGGAGATGCTGGGAAAATTGTTCGGAGATGAAATGTAAAGGATTTATGATTTACAGAATTTGCGTGAGGTTTGTGAAGAGGATGTCAGTGAGTGATTATATATATATATATATATATATATATATATATATATATATATATATATATATATATATATATATATATATATTTATATATATTTATATATATATATATATATATATATATATATATATATATATATATATATATATATATATATATATATGTGTGTGTGTGTGTGTGTGCTTGTATGTGTATATAACATACACATATATACACATACATACATACATATATATATATATATATATATATATATATATATATATATATATATATATATATATATATATATATATATATATATATATATATACACACACACACACACACAGGTAGATCATTGCAGCATAATCACGAGAACTGGCTGTAATTAATCGTGGAAGAGGAAGAGAAAATCAGCCACTATCATAGTTTCTTTCATTCATGCCTTGATAGAATTGCATTCAATTAGCCTTCATTTATTGTAGCTCTTTTTGGATGTCATTCATTCGTTTCCTCTTTCATGTCTATTTTTCTCCACATTCCCTCATTTGATTTATGGAATTTCCTTTCTGTCACCAGTGTGTTTTCCTGTGTCCCTTTTATTTCCGGGTTTTCTAAGTATACCTTAGTTTACCTAGACCACTGAGGAGCTGATTAACAACTCTCCTAGAGAGGGCTGGCCCGAAGGATTAAACTTATTTTACGTGGCTAAGAACCAACTGGTTACCTAGCAACGGGACCTACAGCTTATTGGGGAATCCTTTTATTAATACAAATAAATTAAGAAGAATAAATAAAAAATAAATAAAAAAATAATTAAAATAATCAAAACCATTAGAAAATAAACGATGATAAATATGAACCACATTATGACGAGAAACGAATCTCTATCACCAGAAGTAAATTCCTCTGGTTCTTCGTTGGCCGGTCGGAGAGTCGAACGCTGGGCCAACAGCGTGCTAGCCGAGAGCTCTACCCACCACTCCAATGAAGAACTTTCCCCCTAAAATAGTTTGTCTCCATGTCGGTCGCTTTTCTCCTGAAAATGAAACAGTATCCCAGTGTATCGTCCCACGAAGGGGTACGATACTCTGATAGGCACAGTCAAGGGCCTTATCAAGATGTCCTACGGTAGGAAGACCATCCTGCTCCGTGGAGCTTGAATCCTCTCGAATTTGTGTCAACCAGCTCGAAGTGTGAGACCGGTCAAAATGTCCACCCTTGGCGAAATGTGAATCAGTCTCTGGGGAATTTATCTCACTGGTCTCAAAATATACGTCATTCTGGCCGAAATAGATGTCAGCGTATATACAGAATATGCTGATCACTCTTTACCGGATATGTATGTTATTGTAATAGCCACAGCGCCCTCTCGATTTCACGAATTCTTCACACTTGTGGGGTACGCTTGTCACCACAAAGCCTGAGATCCTTATGCAAGAGGTTCGTGTCATTCTGATGTCCGGTAGCGGGAATCGAACCCGCGTCCCGAGTAATCAGAACGAGGTCACGTTGCCGACCTGACCACGAGAAGCAACGCCGTCAGAAATTGTGGTGCAGGGTTGAATGGTGTCAGCTTGTTTGAAATATGCGTCAGTCGTGTCACCCTAGCCGGAATACGGGTCACCCTGGACGAAATATATGCAGTGACTTGGGTCGAAATTTGGCGTTTGTCTCCCACAGGGGAATAGTGCCATCAGTGCACCTCATGCAGCGCACTGTAGGTGTTACTTAAGGTTCTTTGCTTCGTCCGTTTCGGCCCCTAGCTGCTTTAACCCCTTTCATTCCTTTCACTGTACCTCCGTCCATATTCCCTCTTCCATCTTGCTTGCCACCCTCTCCTAACAATTGATTCATAGTGCATCTGCGAGGTTTTCCTCCTGTTACGCATTTCAAACTTTTTCTCTGTAAATTTCCCTTTCAGCGCTGAATGACCTCATAGGTCCCAGCGCGTGACCTTAGGTAAAAATTCTATATTCTGTTCCAAATGTGTCACCCTGGTCGAATCATGCGTTACGAACTTGGTCAAAACGCTCCGCACTTTAATGAATAAGCGTCGGAACGGTGGAAGTCTGGCTCCTCCTTAGGATATTGGTCACTGAATGGGACGAATTCCGTTGCCGGAGGCTTCAGGATGGTCCCGAGCTAGACCTAAAGAAGCCTCTTCTTCAGGTCTCAGCCTCGAGGGTACAGCCAGCTAAGCCGAGTTGAAACGGGTAGTGCAATTACCGCAGATTAATTTTTAGCCATCTAATTCTATAAGCGTAAGGTGTAAGCGTGTGTGCGTTTGTGTGGATGGGTGTGTGTGTGTGTGTGTGTGTGTTGGGGTGTGGGATTGTAACTGGTAAGAAGCAAGAGCCTGTGCTGGCGTACAGCTAGCCCAATCTTGAAGAACAAAATGGTAACCGTAAACCCAGCGGTACGCGAACTTCACAGATTCTCTCTATTGTTATGGAAGATATTGGCTTAAGAACAAATGTCAGACACTACTCGTTCATTTGGCATATTTGTGTTGACTGTCCTTACGATATTCTTGCTAAAAAATGACGTCGACGTCATTTTGAAATGTAGCGAGTAAAATTTCCTTAACTCCCGATAAAATAGAATTTAAACCCGATAAAATAGAATTTAAAAAAACAAATCAACTTTCGATGAAGGCATTTCGTACAGATGAGGAAATGAACGCCAAAGGAAATAAAGACTAGAACACAAAGAGAAATGGAAACTTCGGACCCCCAAGAAACGCGATATGCTGCCAGGCGTCATTAGAGGCTTGGATAACCGTGAATGATGGAACTGAAGACGTCAGTCACGGGAAACATAATATTATGTTCTGGGGCGGAGGACGCTCCGCTGACGTCATGACTGAGAAGCGAGAGAAGAAGAAGAAGAAGAAGTAGTTTGTCACATTCCCCATTATTCAACCTTCGTCCTCTTCCCTTCGTTTAACCCTGGATTGAGAAATGACTTCGAATCATTTCTGTATTTTAGCGTTCTTGTATCGTGGAGAGAGAGAGAGAGAGAGAGAGAGAGAGAGAGAGAGAGAGAGAGAGAGAATGTGAAACTCATCCCCACACTATTCTTCACGACAGAAATCGAAAATATTACATATTTCATGTATCGTGCTTTTTTTTTATTCTTGGATACAGTATGATTAAGAAAGTAAATGTTTTGTGGTGAGGGTACATGAAACTGGCTTTAGTAAGTGGGTGGATATATGTGTGTGTGTATGTGTGAGTATGTATGTATGTATACATATATAAATTTCTGACTGGTTTAACATGGATTAATTGTACCCAACTAAGAGGTTGGGCCTTTTAACCCCTTAAATGAAAGTGTTGTCAAGTAATAAATATTTAATGTTGAATTACTGCATTACAAGACAAAGGCTGGTTCACTGGCCATTATCGACTTGCTTACTCGGAGAAAGAGGCTTGTAATCTGAGGAAATTGAACAGTTTGATATAACACGCAATAATTGTATCCAAGTAGAGCTATGGCTAAGAGATTATGCTTCAACTGAAAATGCGTACAATGTTGCTGTGAAGGAAACCCTCCTATATACAGCTCAGAAACATGCTCATAAGTTCTGCATTATTCTCAGATCTGCACTTTTTGGTGTACACTCGTCTACAGCAGTTCGTCTTGTGCGTAAACCAGGTGGTTCTGACAGCACTGTCCAAAGAAAAAGGCAGTCAGTCCTTTTGGTTGATGTGTTTTGACAGTAAGCAAAGCTTCAGTCTTATTTTCCTGGTGCTGAACTAACATGTTGAGTTTTTAGGTTCCTTGAAAATAAGAATCTTTTACTGAACCCTGATGCTAATACAGATAGTTTCCTTTTGTTTGATTTATTTATTTATTTTTTTGTGGAGCCATTGATTACTTAGAACGGGTAATTCTACTCCAGTAGGTAAATGTGGTTGGGGATGGCTGTAGGCCTGATGATTACCTCCCAGTTTGCATAACTCCTAGTGTCTAACATTTTTTAATATCTGTTGGCAAAACGTCTTGATGGTTCTGGTGAAAGTGGAATTTAGTTTGCAGTGTTGTAGAGGAATCCCTAGACTGGTCATGAAGTTTGTAAGATTGGTTGTTTACTTCAGTGCTGCTTTTGACCGCGTTAATCACGAGGCCACTGTTTTTAAACGTAGATGGGAGTTTGGACCAATTCTTAGTATTGTTACTGAATTTTTAACTAATGGATTACAAAAACGTGCTTGCAATGTGTGATTTGGCCTTGGAAAGTGCTTATTGCTTATGCAGGTGGTGCTGCTCTCTTTGTGCTGATCCCATCTCCCGAGAATAGACCTGTGACTGCTGAATATTTTAGCAGAGATTTCGCTAAAACTATTTTCTGCTGCACATATTTGGGGATGAAGTGAGTGGTTGGTCGACTGTGGTGGATTGTAACCAGGGGGAAGGATAGGAGACTTATGAGAACCGGAAGACTAACAACGTGTGGATACAGCGGAATATTGCAGTCCAAACATCGGGCTTCGGAATATTGAAGTGAAGTTTACAAAGTCATGGGGCATAACAAATGATTTCTCAAAATGTAACTTATATAACTCATTTTTATTTTGCTCAGCGTGACAAAGCAATGTCCCTTCGGCTTCTAGCTGCATCCATCGTCTAGCCTTTTACTTTATCTCCATCCCCGCCTCCTTTCCTCAAATCTTGTTGTCCAACCTCTCTAACTTCATAATGCAACTGTGGGGTTCCTTCCCAGCTGCACCTTTAGATTCTTGAGCTTTGTCTCCTTTAGTTTCTGGATCTCTCTTTTCTTGGTGTCCTTACCGTGCTGTCCAGCCACCCCAACTGCCCTCTTTGCGCTGATTGGCCGAAAGTGCCCTGGTGCTTGGGTTGACAGCCTCAGTTTTATACAGTAAATGAATTAGTGAATAAATATATAACTATATATAGATGTATGTTTATATATATATGTATGTGTGTGTGTATGTGTATATATATATATATATATATATATATATATATATATATATATAGTATATATATATATATATATATATATATATATATATATATATATATATATATATATATATATATTATATATATTATATATATATGTATATATTGAAACCATATATTTCGGGCACTTGTATATATATAACGTAAATATATATATATATATATTACTTATTTAGTTATCATAATTATATATATACAGTATATATATATATATATATATATATATATATATTATATATATATTATATATATATATATATATATATATATATATATATATGTATGTATGTATGTATGTATACTGTATATATATGAAAATCACCAGCATTACGCTGCTGCATGTTTGTCAATCAGTTATAATTTTATAATATATGGAGCATGCAGGAAATAACTTGTTCGCATGAGTTTAGTGGGCTCTAACAATATTCCCAGCACTTTTCTCCCGTGAATTCCCTGGGTTTCAGTCCGGCCAGGGCTAGAAAAATCCATTGCATTGCCTATTCCATCGGCCTCGACTGTAAAAAAGAAATGCGCTAAATAATACTCTGAAGCTAACGAAAAGAAACTTGATGCAAAGGGCCCCGTCCCTCATCCTCTTAGCAAATTCAATCTGGAAAGAGATACCAGTCGTGATTAAGTTAAAGTGATTTCCTTGCTTCGTTTTTCAGTTTATCTTAGTTTTATTTTTTTTCTATTTCCCATCCCTCCAAGGTTAAGAAGTTTCCTGCTCCGTACTTCTCTAATTCATTTGTTGTTGGATTATGAAGGACTTCAGAAACTTTTATTTTTTTGTGATTTTTTTTTTTTTTTTTTTTTTTGAGGCTATTTGTTCAACTTCTGGCCTTCGTGATGATTAGTTCAGCTTTTTGGGGAACTGGGCAGTGGTTGGTCGAGATTGGCCTGGTAGTTTTTTTTTTTTTTCATTGCTATTATTTAATTATTTTGCTGTTGTTTTAATTTTTTGATGTTAGTGTATTTTTTTTTTTTTTTTGCTTTTGGTACTGTTAGTTGCAGTTTATTGCTATTGTTTAGACAATTTTGCTATTTAATTTTTTCGCTGTTAGTTTAGGTTTTCTGTGAGTTTAGTTTTATATTTAGTTTTTTGCTATTTTGTTGTTTATGTTAGTTTAGTTTTTTGCTGTTAGTTCAGTTTTTTCCTATTAGTTTTGTTTTTTCTATTAGTTTAGTTTTTTGCTATTAGCTTAGTTTTTTCTATTCAGTTTAGTTTTTGCTAGTAGTTTAGTTTTATTTTTCTGTAAAAGAAAACTATCGAGATGGCTATTTGTCTGCCCGTTCGCACTTTTTCTGTCCCTGTCATCCCTCAGATCTTAATAACAACTACTGAGGCTACGGGGCTGCAAATTGGTATGTTGATCATCCACCCTCCAATCATCCAACACACCAAATTGCAGCCCTCTAGCCTCAGTAGTTTTTATTTCATTTAAGGTTAAAGTAAGCCGTGTTCGTGCGTCTGGCAACGCTATAGGACATGCCACCACCGGACCGTGGCTGAAAGGTTCATGGGCCGCGGCTCATACTTTTCTTTGGTCCGTTTTTTACTTGTTTTTGGTTGAGATTGATTCCCTTCTTGGCCCTGATCAGTTCAGTTTCGACCACGATCGGTTTAGTGCATATCTGGTGGCGACTGCTTCAAATTGTATTTGTTTTGGCTTCAGTGTTTTTACATTGATGGTTCAGTTCTTTTTGGAGATCAGTTCAGATTTTGTTGGCGGTAAGTTCAGACCTTCTACTGATAAGTTCGGAGTTTTGAGGTGACCAGAGTCTTGTATTCCGGTGGGGATGTAGGTCCAGTGTTTTGCAAAGTGTCTATTGGTTTTGGAGGTGGTTGGTGAAGTCTGTGGTAGCTGCAGTTCAGATTTTGTCGGTGATAGGTCTAGGTTTCGTTGGTGATAAGTCTAGATTCTGTTGGTGATAAGTCTAGATTTTTAGATTCTGTTGGTGATAGGTATAGATTTTTATATTATGTTGGTGATAAGTATAGATTTTGTTGGTGATAAGTAAGATTTTGTTTGTGGTCGTTTTAGATTTTGTTTGTGATAAGTCCAGATTTCGTTTCTGATAATTATAGGTTCCGTTTGTGATAAGTATAGGTTTCGTTTGTGATAAGTATAGGTTTCGTTGGTGATAAGTATTGATTTTGCTCGTGATAGTTCCAGATTTTGTTAGTGATAAGTATAGATTTTGCTGGTGATAGGTCAAATTTGTTTGGTGATAAATTTAGATTTTGGTAGTGATAAGTACAGATTCTGCTGGTGATAGGTCCAAAATTTGTTGATGGTATGCATAGATTTTATTGGTGACAATTATAGATCTCGTTGGTGAAAAGTATAGATATAGGTGGTGATGAGGCTAGATTTTGTTGGTGATAAATATAGATTTTGTTGGTGACAAATACAGATTTTGTTGATGATAGATAAAGATTTTGTTGGTGACAAATATAGATTTTGTTGGTGATAAATATAGATTTTGTTGGTGATAAATATTGATTTTACTGGCGACAAATATAGATATTTTGTTGGTGACAAATGTAGAGTCTGTTGGTGACAAATATAGATTTTGTTGTGTTAAATATAGATTTTGTTAGTGATAAATATAGATTTTGTTGGTGACAAATATAGATTTTGTTGGTGATAAATATAGATTTCGTTGGTGATAAATATAGATTTTGTGGGTGATAACTATAGATTTGCTGGTGACAAATATAGATTTTGTTGGTGATGAATATAGATTTTGTTGGTGATAAATATAGATTTTGTTGGTGACAAATATAGATTTTGTTGGTGATAAATATAGATTTTGTTGGTGACAACTATAGATTTTTTGGTGATAAATATAGATTTTGCTGGTGAACGGTGAATAGTTGGGTGGTGATCTGTGCATCACCACTGTGTGATGACCTCTTCAACAAAGACTCATTTCATTCCTTAAATCAAAAACAGAAACAAAATAAATAAAATAGACTTTTGAATCCTCCCCCCCCCCTCTTCCCGAAGATAACAGGACTCCCTTTTTTGCCGTTTCGAACTGCGCGAACGTATCCTTGGTTCTAAGCCGAACGCTTCCCGTCTTTTGCCATCCAGTCCCTCTCCTGTCCTTTGCGTCGTGAATGACGGGGATCATCTCGACAGGAATGGGGCGGACGGGTTGTGTCGAATCGGAGAGAGAGAGAGAAAGAAAAAACTATAATGTGACCTTGCGTGAGTGACCACTATAAGCTACACTTGCGTCGTGTCTGCCTGCGGGTGAAACGAAGCGAGAGAGAGAGAGAGAGAGAGAGAGAGAGAGAGAGAGAGAGAGAGAGGAGAAAGAGAGAGAGAAAGGCAGAGTGAATAAAGACGAGAGAGAGAGTGGAGACGAGAGAGAGAGAGTTAGATGAGAATAGTTAGGAGAGGGAGAAAGGTTATAGAGTTATAGAGAGAGAGGGAGAAATGGTTAATAAAGAGAGAGAAAGAGAGAGAATAAAGAGAGAGAGAGAGAGAGAGAGAGAGAGAGAGAATATTTCTTTTGTTCCAAACATCACGTCCCCTTTGCATCATAATACGCAATTGCGAGAAGAATACGTGAGGCACCGAAACTGTTTTCGAAGTCTCAAACACCCCCCCCGGGAGAAGTAGAGACATGAGGTCATGGCAGGTTCCAGTAACGATCACGTGACTCTTGTTGTCAGTTACCTTTCAACCAGGCGAGAGCCAGATATCAAACGGCTATGAAGTTTATTTTTATTTTTGTAGTTTCGTTTTTTCAATTTTTATTAGTTTTCTGTAAAAGAAAACTATTGAGATGGCTTTGTCTGTCCGTCCGCAGATCTCAAAAACTACTGAGGCTACAGGGCTGCAAATTGGTATGTTGATCATCCACCCTCCAGTCATCAAACATACCAAATTGCAGCCCTCTAGCCTCGGTAGTTTATAAAATTTTATTTAAGATTACAGTTAGCCATAATCGTGCATCTGGAACCGCTGTAGGTGGCAACAACACAGGCCACCACCGGGCCATGGCTGAGAGTTTCATAAAGCACTATACGCTGTACAGAAAACTCGATTGTGCCGAGGAAACTTCGGCGCATTTTTTACTTGTTACTTTTGTTTCATTTTAATGCAATTCATGGAAGGCGAGAATTCAAGTATTTTTATTCCTTCTTTCTTTGAATTCAAACGAACGGCAAAAGAGAGATTCCCAAACCCTCTTAATTCAAAATAAGTTTATTTCATGCCCACGATTTAAAGAAGTGTATGTTAGCCGCCTTCGTACCAGCCTCTTCGACCCATGCTGTTGATGAAATAATAATAATAATAATAATAATAATAATAATAATAATAATAATAATACCTTTTTCAAGATTTAATGGTCAGTAACGTTTGCGGTTAAAAACAGACATAAGTTACTGACTTGCACATGCCTTTTCCTTGTTTTAATAATCCACTTAAATTTTTACGTATTTATTTATTCATTTGTTGTTTCTTCTCTTATAATGAATGATCTTTTCTTTCTGTATTTCAT
Source organism: Macrobrachium rosenbergii (assembly GCF_040412425.1). Taxonomy (NCBI): domain Eukaryota; kingdom Metazoa; phylum Arthropoda; class Malacostraca; order Decapoda; family Palaemonidae; genus Macrobrachium; species Macrobrachium rosenbergii. The sequence continues at coordinate 23,513,476 of NC_089753.1, read as the reverse complement.
GTTGCATTCTGTTACTTCTTCCAAATCAACGTCATAATATTCTTTGGAAGCTAATTTCAAGTCAGTGGCCCCTGTAATAAATAATTCAAATAATAATAATAATAATAATAATAATAATAATAATAATAATAATAATAATAATAATAATAGTAATAATAATAATAAGTAAGGGATGTATTAACGTTATTTGGGGTTTACAGGAATAAGCCTGTATCACGAAGAACAGAACAGAAAGTGTTGTATATAATACGCACGCCAAAAGGTTACCACTTTTCAACCTCCCGAGTCGTACCAGCCACAGCCCAGACTGGGATGCTTCGTAAATGGTTTGTGAGGAAGTGCAAATCATTTCAAATGTCAGTTTCATAAAGCAGTTTTAATGAAGAAGAAGAATAAGAAGAAGAAGGCCAACTGCATAGTTTGTCTCAAAGGTTGGCGAAGCGGGGTTGTATAGGGAAGCCTTTACCTGTCTTGTATCAGTGCAGGTTAGTAATCTGTACCTTCAAGGTTAGCTGGAATGCATACAAGATAATACACATAATTAAATAAATAAATTATATATATATATATATATATATATATATATATATATATATATATATATATATATATATATATATATATATATATATATATATATATATCCTGCAGGGTGGCTTCAGAAATTGCCACTTTCATAATTTACATCAAAGATGTTCACGCCAGCATTCCTGGACGGCCACCCATCCAGCTATTGACCAAACCTAATGTTACCTACAAAATATGTGCGTTTATTTTAGCCCAGTGAGTCCAGTGGCATTCTTTGTCACCTCCGAATAGATTTTACAAATATTTTCCGTAAATTTATTTCGAAAAAGAGTCCTCTCTCTCTCTCTCTCTCTCTCTCTCTCTCTCTCTCTCTCTCTCTCTCTCTCTCTCTCTCTCTCTCTCAAACACCGTTAGCCCGCGAACGCCTGTTTGCCCCAGATGTATTTGCATTCGATGCCTTGACTATCTTACTTTTGCCGTATTTTATCTTATTTTTTTATTATATTTTATTTTATTTTTAGTCATTTTTATTATATTTTATATTTTTGTCATTTCTATTACATTATACATATATATATATATATATATATATATATATATATATATATATATATATATATTATATATATATATATATATATATATATATATATATATATATATATTGTCCTTATATGTATATTTTTTGTCCTTGTTGCACGTTGGGTGAATACAGGAAAAATAAATTATTCCTTTTCTCCTTGGCTGAGTACGACGCCAGAGAACCTTAAATCAATCAATTATTCCGAAAGAGTGTTTAATAAGTGTATTTGTAACGTACTTGTAAAAGAGATCAACAATCATATAATAAGAAAAATAATTAAAAGTCACAGTAGTGTTAAAATAATAATAATAATAATAATAATAATAATAATAATAATAATTAATATTATTTATTATATTATAGATTAATTTTGATTCTGGATGAGCGTACAGAAATATTTATTTTTTGTACCTTTAAATGATAGAGGCTATATAAATATCCCATCTGTAGTCAGTATTTCTATTTTTTTGTTAAAATGAATGAACAAAATTACTAATCTCTTTCTTGGTTAGTATTTTGAAAGGGTTCCTTTTTCAAGTTTTTGTGTGAGAGTTCAGGTAGCAGTAACCCAGCCTGGCATAAGGCCAGGTTAAGCAAATAGCCTGAGTACCCTTTTTTCCCGGATATTTACGGATCTCTATATTTCATTTCTTTCATCAGTTTTGTCATTTTTATCAACATACACTTTTTTGTCATTATGATTATCATTATTTTAGTCCCTGTTTGATTAATCCCAAGCATCGCTATCACCTGTTTCAGAAATTATTATTATTATTATTATTATTATTATTATTATTATTATTATTATTATTATTATTATTATTATTGAAGAAATCCACGTTGGTGTAGGTGTAAATGTATATTAGAACTATATATACAAAACGGTTTGTATTTATATTTTTAATATATATTTCCTTACACCATTGTGGATTTCTTTTATTATTGTTATTATTATTATTATTATTATTATTATTATTATTATTATTATTATTATTATTATTATTGATTAATTTAAAATAATATATCGTTAGAATTCATGTAAATAGTTCTCACACGTGTCATAGCTTATGCTCTCGGTGACAACAAGCACTTACAAACCTGAAAATAAGCTCTTACAAGCCGTGAAAACAAGCACGTACAAGCCGTGAAAATAAGCACTTACAAGCAGTGAAAACAAGCACTTACAAGCCGTGAAAGTAAGCACTTACAAGCCGTGAAAACAAGTACTTACAATCCGTGAAAATAAACGCTTACGAGCCGTGAAAACAAGTACAAGCCGTGAAAATAAACGCTTACGAGCCGTGAAAATAAGCTCTTACACGCAGTGAAAATAAGCACTTACAAGCCGTGAAAACAAGCACTTCCAAGCAGTAAACGAGCGTTACTGGTTGCTGAAATTTTCCACGCAACTTAGGAGTCGGGTACGAGCGGCGCGCTCCAAGGCTCTCTTTGTGAAGTGAAGTTACGACGCCACAAGCTGCGATAGCTCAATTATCACGTCCCCATTGAGTCATGGCAGAATTCCCTGAGGTTCTTTGCGGCGTCCCTGCGGCCCTTAGCTGCAACCCCTTTCGTTCCTTTTTACTGTGCCTCCGTTCATATTCTCTCATTCTTCCATCTTACTCCCCTCAACCCTCTCCTACCAATTGATTCATAGGGCAAATGCTTTGAGGTTTTCCCCCCTGTTACGCCTTTCAAGCCTTTACTCTCAATTTCCGTCTCAGCGCTGAATGTCCTCATAGGTCGTAGCGCTTAGCCCTTGGCCTAAATTCTATATTCTCTTGTGTATCCTCTGAATAAAGCAGAGAAAATATTAAGGTCCTAGCACACGGGGTAGGTCTCTCTCTCTCTCGCTCTCTCTCTCTCTCTCTCTCTCTCTCTCTCTCTGTAGAGAACCAAATACTATATTATTATTATTATTATTATTATTATTATTATTATTATTATTATTATTACATAGTTTTAGCAGACCACTGAGCTGATTATCAGCTCTCACAGGGCTGGCCCTAAGGGTCTGGTGTTATTTAAATTTATTTGTTTGATATCCTGTCAATTGAATTACAATTTCTGTAAAACTTTGTAACTGGAGTGATGGCAAATTTGGAAGCACGTAGCTGTATACAGAAGGCGCCCGAGGAAGAAAAGTCTAAGGGAATTTCACGTATGTTTTGGAAAGCCCTCTCCTTATCGACATTCCGAAAAGCAGATTTTTAGGTGAAAATGTATCACGAACGTTACAATATCATGGTATTATGTTATTAGTGGTTAAAGGTATTATGATATATTATAAAATAGTTTATTTTTAATCGTTCTTTAGGATATTTCTCGTACATTATTTGCTGTGGTAAAAAAGTGACTGATTAAATTGTGAAAGTATTTTGTATTCAAATGCGAGAAAATTTTCCGCGACATTTTTAAAAAGTATTTTATGCTGATTATGACAGTAATACCAGAACACGAAGTAATTATTCATTAAAACTCTGAAATCGTTAAGGGAAATTTTTAAAGCAAAATTTTGACGTCATCCAAATGGGTGATCTTTCCCGATTCATTTTCAGATTTGTACAGATTGCATCTCTTTTCAAAATAATCTGCTTGAGAAGACAAAAGCTGTATTTAGGAAAAATTAAAAGCCACTGCTTTTTTAGCTTTCTGTAAAAGAAAATTATTGTGCCGGCTTTTTCTGTCCGCCCTCAGATCTCAAAAACTGTTGAGGCTAGAGGGCTGCAAATTGGTATGTGGATCATCCACCCTCCAGTCATCAAACATACCAGATTGCAGCCCTCTAGCCTCCTCAGTAGTTTTTATTTTATTTAAGGTTATAGTTACCCATAATCGTTCTTCTGGCATCGATATAGGATAGGTTAAAGTTTCATGGGCCACGGTTCATACAGCATTATACCGAGACCACCGACAGGTAGATCTATTTTCGGTGGCCTTGATTATACGCTGTAGTGGCTGTACAGAAAACTCGATTGCGCCGAAGAAACTTGGGCGCAATTTTACTTGTTTATTCCTTGTAGCTGATTTATCAGTAGAGTAAGACAGTTTGATAGATTGATGTTCATTTAGACTTTCCTCTACGCAAATATAGACAAGCTACCAATGGAGGCACTCGACCTACTAAGGCGAACAGATTTTGTGTTAGAAAATAACGAAGTGGAGATATGAATTAACAAAAAGAAACAAGACGAACGTAAATGGAGGAGGAGGAGGAGGAGGAGGAGGGAGGAGGAGGAGGAGGAGGAGGAGGAGGAGGAGGAGGGAGGAGGGGGAGGATGGGGAGCAGAATTTGTCTCATAAAATAATTAAGTGGAGATATGGATTCATAAAAAGGAACATGGCAAACGTAAATGGACGTAATTAGAGGAGGACGGTATAGGAGGAGGGCGGGGGAGGAGTAGGAAGAGGAGGAGGAGTAGGGAGGGGAGGAGGAAGGGGAAGGGAGGAGGAGGAGGAAGAGGCATGGGAGGGGGAGGAATATGAGGAGTGAGTGGGAGGGGAGGAAGGAGAGGGAGGAGCAGGGAGGGGAAGGGTGGGAGGAGGAGGAGGAGGAGGGGGGAGAGGGGGTGGAGGGGGAGGGACAAGGGACTTTCCGGACATTAGGATCAACATCGAAATCGTCATCTCCGTCTTGAGCGTCCTCGGTCACAAAAACTAGTCCAGGTTCACCTCTCCCTCTCAGCTGGAAAGAGTAAAAGTGACAGAGAGAGAGAGAGAGAGAGAGAGAGAGAGAGAGAGAGAGAGAGAGAGAGAGAGAGAGGCAACTCCGTTTAAATAATGATTGGAGAAGCATCTCACCCTGGGGCACCTTTTTTCTTTCTTTTTTTTTTTTTTTTTTTTTTTGCTGCCTCCTCGATATGAAGGTGAACTGGGCACGGGATTGGGAAAGATTCCCTGCCGGGGAGGGGTGATGGTGTGGTATTCGATAGAAGATGATTCCGGCACTGTGGCGGGGTGGGGGCAGGACAGAGAGAGAGAGAGAGAGAGAGAGAGAGAGAGAGAGAGAGAGAGAGAGAGGTGGACGGGCTGGTTGAAGATCTATCTCCGTGAGACGATATCTGTTGTTGGTAGCAGCGAGCGGGCTTGGGGGAGAGAGAGAGAGAGAGAGAGAGAATAAAAATATGTACCATCATTTCCAGATTAAACAAAGGACGATCCCGGTGAGGTAATACTTCCCTGTGGGGCGGTTGCAACCATTCCTTAGTCTCTCTCTCTCTCTCTCTCTCTCTCTCTCTCTCTCTCTCTCTCTCTCTCTCTCTCTCGTATTTCCTTGGCATTCAGCAGTGGCTGCAGTCTGACGTTTCGTAGAAAATGGGAATTGAGTTTCTTTGTTAAAAATCATACATAATAGATTTTCTAAGACATCGAACATTTTGTTTTATTATTATTATTATTATTATTATTATTATTATTATTATTATTATTATTATTATTATTATTATTGTTGGATGCCCCACTTCTGTTCACTATCTGTCATTCAGTTTGCGAAATATTTACGTCTCCGTGAAAGGAAAATCTGAGTGGTTTTGTCAGTTTATATATTTCGTTGTTGTTGAAATAATGAATTGTAGTCTTACTTGTAGTGGTGAAATACTCTAGTGATTTTCTGAATGAGAGGATCAGCTGACTTTAATGGAGTGTGGTGTACTATCTACAAGTGTAATGCATCACCCATTCTTGATCAAAATGGTGGCCTTACTGAAAGACAGAAAAAGGATTTAATACATTTCGTGTATATATATATATATATATATATATATATATATATATATATATATATATATATATATATATATATATATATGTGTGTAATAATATATGTGTGTATATATATATATATATATATATATATATATATATATATATATATATATATATATATATATATATATATATATATATATACACATACCCAAATAATCAGCACACAATCACATGTGGAACAGAAATAAATTTCTGACTCACATCAAGATCAACCCAGGTCTTTCAATTGAAAGAACTGGGTTTCAATCCTAATGAGTCAGAAATTTATATATATATATATATATATATATATATATATATATATATATATATATATAGAGAGAGAGAGAGAGTGTGTGTCCTCCTCATTCCCCCCTTTATTCTGCGAAATCTCTCGCCCTCGACTTCAGGGAACCGAAAACGGGAACTATTTATTTCACATTTCTGTTCCAGTGTCTGCGTCTTCCTGATCCTCTTGTTTCTTTTCTTTAAAAAAAAAAAAAAAAAAAAACTCACAAACCGAGTTTTGTCTCGGAGGCTCAAGATAAATCAAGGGAGTAAAAAGCCAGATGATTCTGCCGAGGTCTTATTCCTGAACGGAGGTGACCTTAGAAAGACCGCTTTTTTAGTCTCCTTTTCACACAGACTGACTGACTCTCTCTCTCTCTCTCTCTCTCTCTCTCTCTCTCTCTCTCTCTCTCTCTCTGTATATATATATATTTTTTCTTATATGTCTGTATATGTATATATATATATATATATATATATATATATATATATATATATATATATATATATACTGTATGTATATATATATATATATGTGTGTGTGTGTGTGTGTGTGTTTGTATGTATGTATGTACATAGGTTCTTTCAGTTGATCCTTAAATATTTCAGGGCGTAAGCACCTCTGAATTTTCTTAGTTGAATTCACTGACGGACTGGAAGGAATGAAATTCAGAACATCATGTTGTAGTGTCGTATGAAATGTCTCCTGTAGGTGGGAACGATTCAGCTTGCTCCTGCGGAGTCCTAGCTTATGTGTACCAGACAAAACACATTCTCCTTCTCCCGTCTCAGCACCAGGCACATAGGCAAAGTTTGAGGCTGCCTTCGGGTATCCGTGATGGAACATTAGAAATCACTTTGGCTGAAGAAAGGACCTCGTAAGATTTTATACTTCCACCGTGTATTGTCGCTTATGGTGTGCATCTCCGATTTGCTGTAAGGCTGCTCTCGGATCCAGTGCCCCTCGCACCGGGCACCTGAGGTCTGTAGAGAGTTCCCTTAATTATTGATAACTTTTGCTTATCCTTCTTCTTTGATCGGGACTTGAAATGATGCTTAACGTTTTAGAAAAAGTGGCAATAATTTATAAATTTGGCTGGTTTTATGAATGATTGGGCATTGTGGCACCTAATTAGGAATGACCGGTCCAGCTGATCCAGTTTAAGGCAAATTTTTTGGGGAATATTATTTCGGAAAGGTCCAAGAATTCAGGATACACTGGACAGAGGAAGGCGCGGAAGGCTGATAGGAAACAGCGACCCCAAATAGAAATGGGCAGAGCTGGAGACAAAGAAAGAGAAGGAAACTTTATTATTACAGGCATTTACTTTCATATTATATATATATATATATATATATATATATATATATATATATATATATATATATATATATATATATATATATATATATATATATATATATATATATATATATATATATACATACATACATATATTATATGTGCGTGTGTGCATACACACATACATACATCACCACGTTTTTAGTTTTCTGTATAAGAACACTATTGTGCCGACTTTGTCTGTCCTTCCGCACTTTATTCTGTCTGCACTTTTTCTGCCTGCCCTCAGATCTTGAAAGCTACTGAGGCTAGAGGGCTGCAAATCGAGTAGGTTGATCATCCACCCTCCAGTCATCAAACATGCCAAATTGCAGCCCTCTAGCCTCAGTAGTTTTTATTTCATTTAAAGTTAATAAAGGTTATCCATAAACGTGCTTCTGGCAACGATATAGGACAGGCCACCACCGGGCCGTTTTTAAAGTTTCAAGGGCCGCGGCTCATACAGCATTATACGGAGACCACCGAAAGATAGAGCTATTTTCGGTGGCCTTGATTATAAGCTGTAGTGGCTGTACAGAAAACTCGATTGCGCCGAAGAAACTTGGGCGCAATTCTTACTTGTTTATTTCTTGTTTCCACCGGGACTGGGCCAGATCAGGCCACGGAGGAGTGTGAACGTATTTTAAACGAAATCAACGGCATTCCAGCTGAGGCTGAGGCTGCGAGAATTTCCTTCCTCCTCCTCCTCCTCCTCCTCCTCCTCCTCCTCCTCCTCCTCCTCCTCAAGGACGAGGAGGCGACCGTTTTTGTCGCCTCTTCACGCCCATCCTGGTGGTCATCCTTGAACCTCCCCCGAAGTTCCTGAAATAAAACCGAAGTCACTCCATTTCACTGCAGGCGGAACGCAAAGAGAACCAGTCGACGAATAACCCCCCATTAAAACGGCTCTCTTGCGAGAAGAAGAAGAAGAAGAAAAAGAAGAAGAGGAGGAGGAGGAGGAGGAAAACAGAATTAAGAAGAAGAAGAACGAAAAGAAGAAGAAGAAGAAGAAAGAAGAGGAGGAGGAGGAGGAGGAGGAGGAGGAGGAGGAGGAGGAGGAGGAGGAGGAGGAGGAGGAAAACAAAATTAAAAAGAAGAAGAAGAAGAAGAAGAAGAAGAAGAAGAAGGAGAAGAAGACGAAGAAGAAGAAGAGGAGGAGGAAAACAAAGTTAAGAAGAAAAAGAGGAGGAAAAAAAAATTCGAAGAACAAGAACAAGAAGAAGAAGGAGGAGGAGGAAAACAAAATTAAAAGAAGAAGAAGAAGAAGAAGAAGAGGAGGGGGGGGGGGGAGGACCCTGTTGTATTAATCCGTAAGGCGAAGATAGCTCTCATTTGGTAATTGCGTTTTTCGGTGACCTAAACTAACCCATATTAGGGCGCATAGGTAGTCATGCCATGCATCGTGCGAATTTGAAGGGAACTTTTAACGTCAGAGTGTTTTTTTTTTTTTTTCTAAAGATTCCTGAAGGTGAATCGGTAAGTGAGGCTTGGGAGGTAGTAGCCTAATTTGTTACGGACGTTGTTATTTTGATGAATGGCAAAATTATTGTTATTTTTGATGAATGGCAAAATTATTGTTATTTTTGATGAATGGCAAAACTATTATTTTTCATGAATGGCAAAATTATTGTTATTTTTGAATGCAATAA
>NC_089753.1:23496840-23499340 GCF_040412425.1 Macrobrachium rosenbergii | reverse complement strand
TCAAAGATTAATGGCAGCCTAAAAGAATATCCATTGCTTTCACAAGGCTACGGCGGCTGAGAAAAAAAAAAAAAAAGAGAGCTAAGGGTGTCACGACTTCTATTCCTGGGAGGTAAAGCTGGGAATTATTGAAAGGAGGTCGGGAACTGACTTTCCCAAGAGTATCAAGCGTTGCAGAAATGATTTACAAATGGTAAAGATAGAAATATTTAGAGGAAAAATGTAAAAAAAAAAAAAAAAAAGAAATAGACCAAAACATGGATGTTTTTGCGACAGATTTTCTTGAGGATTCAAGAAGCTTTCAACAGGTCTGCAAGCAAGTTGCTTGCGTGTTCTGTGAGACTTCTTTTTGTTTTATCTGACGTCTAATTTGCATAACCATCCGTCGGTGACTCAGTGTTTTTACTTTTTTTCCAGTTGGGTAACCTCACCATTCCACTTGCGCTGTTATTTCCTCTCGGCTCGAAAAAAGGTTTAATGGTTTAATGACTGTGCTTTGGGATTCAAATCAGCGCGTTTTGTAATGCAAATTCACAAGTAGGATTATCAGCCGCATGAATATTGCTCTCTTTCTTTTGAGATTTATGGAGTTTTTAAGATTATTTCCTGCTTGTTTGAGCGTCTCTGTAATGGGACAATAATCTTATTCATCGTATCAGCGGTACATTTTCGTTTGGGGTTTACGTCTTGTGGGTGTAGCTTCTTAACCATTATTTTTACTGCTTATTTCGCCCTGTTTTTGTTTTTCCTGAATGCATTTGGCAATAACTTATGATCCTTTGAGTGTCAATTCCTACTTTGCCGTTTTAAGTTGTTTTTTCTTTTAGTTTCAGTTTCTCTCTCTCTCTCTCTCTCTCTCTCTCTCTCTCTCTCTCTCTCTCTCTCTCTCTCTCTCTGCATATTTGAAGTATTCAGACCCATGCATCTATTCTCCATCTAATGTTGTTTCATTCTTTTTAGCATACTCTTTCATCAATACCCCTCTCTCTCTCTCTCTCTCTCTCTCTCTCTCTCTCTCTCTCTCTCTCTCTGGTATTTGAAGTATTCAAACGTATGAATCCATTCTCCAGCTGATGTTGTTTCATCCTTTTTACCACTACTCTCTCTCTCTCTCTCTCTCTCTCTCTCTCTCTCTCTCTGGATATTTGAAGTATTCAAACCCATGAATCCATTCTCCATCTGATGTTATTTCGTCCTTGTCAGCACTACGCTCTCTCTCTCTCTCTCTCTCTCTCTCTCTCTCTCTCTCTCTCTCTCTCTCTCTCTATATCAGCGAAGCGGAGCCTACAAATATTTCTTATCAACCGACCTGTGGCTGGTCGTAGCATCTAACTCTGTATAAGGCGTGTTCCATCAGCAGAGAATGAAACCAAGGCCTCCCCTGATTCCCTGAAGGTGTTGGTAGATGGATTCGTGAGGCTTCTGCTTCCATTTAAGGGACAGCAGCTGGCGCGATTGTCTTTGAGAGAGAAAGAGAGGTAATGAAGACAGAGTATGCTCCAAGGGATAAAATAACATTCGATGGAGAATGAATTCATACGTTTGAATATTTCAAATATCCAGAGAGAGAGAGAGAGAGAGAGAATTTTATTCATTTCAGGTCGGTTTTGTCATGAATCAGTGTTAAGTCCTATGTCACTATGAAAACACTGTCATATGTGCAGTACAGAGAGATATTTGTTTCGTCCGTACTGCACCTTTCAATTTATGGAGTTTCTAGAAGCGCTTCCTTGATTGCTGTTTAACAAACATACACACACACACATTCATACGTATATACTAGATGTAAATGTACGTGACTTCCAGTATATAAGTGATTACCACAGGAAAATAACAGGCAGAAGTTCGTTACCAAGCGCTTTCACGTGTTGTTTGAATAATATATATATATATATATATATATATATATATATATATATATATATATATATATATATATATATATATATATATATATATATATATATATATATATATATATATATATATATATATACACTATATTTTATAGAGACACTCCTTTACTAAATCCAAGGCAACCTTGAAACGTCAAACGCTGCAAACATTTATCGAGCGTCTGTTGGGAGGCGTTCTGTGATATATTATTGTGTGTTGAATATTTTACATTCATGCGCATTAGTATTCAAACCGCCGAATCCTGAATGATCCCTGAACACATTCTTCCTTTTTTTTTTTGTCAGCTTGTCTGGTCTCGTTGGAACCCATTACCGCGCCCACCAATCTCCCAAGGTCCCTCTGATGTTTTATTGTCGATCTTAGAAGCCTCTGTTTAAAGCTACTGGCATTTAGTGGCGGTTACCCATCCATATATTGATCAGACTCAGTGATTCCAAGTTTTGTTGATCGGAAATGAGAGAATTGTAAGTGCAGTGGCGACACAAAGGGTTAAAAAGAATTGATTAGAAGTGAACGAATATAATATATATATATATATATATATATATATATATATATATATATATATATATATATATATATA
>NC_089753.1:23474340-23494340 GCF_040412425.1 Macrobrachium rosenbergii | reverse complement strand
TATATATATATATATATGTGTGTATAATATATATATATATATATATATATATATATATATATATATATATATATATATATATATATATATATATATATTACATATATATATATATATATATATATATATATATATATATATATATATATATATATATATATATATATATATATATATATAATATGAACAGAAGTACAGGAAAATGAATGAAAAGGGTTGCAGCTAGGGGCCGAAGGGACGCTGCAAAGACCCCTAAGTAATAATGCCTACTACAGTGCGCCGTTTGAGGTCCACTGACGGCACTACTCCCCTACATTGTTAAAGCAGAATATATTGCTTGGAAAGCTTAATGGAGGTAACATGCTAGCGTGACACTCTTGAGAAGCAAAGTCGTCTAAATGCGGGTCATAGTTCTGTCTTCGGGCAATTGTATTCAACTTTTTTTTTTTTTTTTTTTTGTCTGGAATGTCCGGTACAAATCAGGTGTCAAGAGTCTTCACAAACAAAAATTGTTTTCTTTAAATCAATATTGTAAATTTCCTCAGGTTCTAAATATGCTTGCTCCCCTCCCCCCCAAAAAATATTAATTAATAAATTGGTGTGCCAAAAGAGCCCATGATTCAAGGAACCGTTGTTATTGGATGCCATAACACCAGTAGTTATTAGAGGTTCAGCTTTGTATAAATGTATATCGTTTGAAGTATGAAAATGAGATTTGTATTCTTTATTTCAATAAAGAAATGATCTGTTCCTTTTATTTGAAATTTTCATTTACCTTTAGATAATTTACAATAAATATGGAATGGTATCCAGTTGAAGAATAATTAGCTCTGATTAGTGTATACAGTCTGACCAGAAAAGGGAGATAAATCTGCTTTGAATGGCTTATGTGGAGATCTCACTGATATACGCTAATCCACAAAAGAAAGTGCTATGCTTTTAGCATCGTTGATTTCAGAGGCACAGATTTGAACATCTCAGGAACTAGTCTACTCGACCTTATGTTTAAGAAAGAAAGAGTGCCACTGTTTGTCCTTGAATCATAGCTGATTTTTATTCTGTCAACGCAGGAAGAAAGAGACGATGGATTTTGCATTTTCTTTTTATTGAAACGAAGCTCCGTTAGGTAGCCGAGGTATCTTTTACATATCATTATTTTTTCTTGTTAGTTACTCACTGTCATCATCTTGTTGTCTTTCCTGTTGTGTAAGATAAATCTTATTGGTAAATATTTGCAGAAGGAATATGTTTGTCCAGTTTTTATGAAAATTGTTCCCTTTTTTTTCTCAGATAGTTTTCATTCTCTATGAAAAAAAATGTGAATATTTTTTATATAATTTCTTTGTAAAACTATAAAATCCAGACATGAAGAAACATGAAAAGACATCAAAATCTTCGTCATCTTGTTGTTGCAATTTTTTCCCTCTTGAATGTCGTGGGGAGGTACATGGGTGCTTTGAGCTTATCAGTTAACAGCAGTGTACGCGTAGCCATATTTGTCTCTGTTTGCGGGGTCGTACTGGTGAAGGAGGACATCACCAACAATGCGACTGGAGTGACCATTCGACAAAGATTCTGTAGGAGCTGCAGGTGATGACTTTGGGTGTTCGGGTGGAGAAGTAGTGCTGCTGCTGCCGCCACCGTTCGACTGACTTTCTCCAGCTGAGGGAGCAGAGTGAACCAGTGTACCTGAGTGAGCAGTGGTTGCATCAGCAGCATCTTTTTTAGGGTTTGGACTGAGATATCCTCTAGGAATAGAGTTAGTATCTTGGCCTGCTATGTGAATTATTCTGTGTTCAGTTCCATTTTGGTCCACTGAAGTATAGTAGCCAGCAATGTTTCTATCTGGATTAGCCTTTTCTACTGCGTTAGGGTTTTCTTTTGATTTGAGTATGGGATCGGTGTAACCAGCATTGTGTACACTTCCAAGAGTATTAGACTCCTCTTTGGAAAGAATAGGACGAATACGTCCAGTAGGAATACCATTCTCTGCACCAGGAACTGAAGGACCAACAGGTAAAGAATCACCTTCAGTGATAAAACCAGTCTCAGATCCAGCAGTGTAATTAATCTTACGATTGATTCCATCATCGGCGGTGAATGAATATTGCCCAGTAACAGAATTGTAAGCATCAGCTGATTCAAAACGGGAGCTGTCCGAGGTATGATAAGAGAAGCTGTAACTGCCATCTCCAGGAAAAGAGCTTACATAAGATTCTTCATTGGGCTTGGGCACTTTAGCATCAGGAATATCAGGCTCTTCAGTGGATGCAGTATCATCGTTATCATCAGCTGGAACTGCATCATTACAAGAAGTCACACTTTGTACATTAGATTCTTCAGAAGAAGCTACATCTTCAGTGGTGGCTGGAACTTCTTTAGGAGGGGCAAAAGTAGAATCAGATTGGATTATAACACCTGAAGGTGGGGATTCTTCACTAACATTTACGACAAAACCGATGTCTGATCCTGCTATGTAGCGTACAGTGTATCTCTTTCCTCCAGGGACATCAAACCTGTAATTTCCCTTAATATTTAAGTCTTTATCAGCAATTTCAGATCTGGCACTATCTCCAACATCATATCTGAAGAAGTAGGAGGCATCTGAGGAAGAGCCATTTTGTACAGAATTAGTGTCTGTATCATCCCTTGCATGCTGCAACTTTGAGGGTGCTTGATCAGTCACGCTAGATGATGCTAATGGTGTTTGTGAGGCAAGGTGAGAAGTGTCTGAAGCTAGGGCATTGGCTTCTTCTTCAGAAAGGACAGGGAGAATTTGTCCTGTAGGTTTGCCACTCTCAGCACCAGGTACAGGAGGACCAATTGGTAAAGAATCACCATCAACAATATAACCAGTCTCAGAACCAGCAGTGTAATTAAAATTTCTATTAATTCCATCTTTAGAAATGAAAGAATACTGTCCTGTAAGAGAATTATGGGCATCACTAGATTCAGACCGAGAGCTGCTTGATGTATGATAAGAGAAACTGTAACTACCATCAACAGGAACAGAACTTCTGTAAGAGTCTTGTATTGGAACTGTGTCATCTTTCACAGAGATTGTATGTGGTTCCTTTATGGGAACTGTATCATCAGTGACATGGTTTTCCCCAGCTGCTTCTGTAGCACCTGCAGTATGAGTTTCTTCAGAAGGGACTGCAAGTTTAGTAGTGACAGGGGCTTCTCCAGAAGCACCAGAACCAGAAACATCAACACCAGATGAAACTGTTGATGTCTGAGGGGCAACAATATCTGTAGCAAGACCACTGGCTTCGTCTTCTGAAAGAACTGGAAGAATCCTTCCAGTTGGAATTCCACTTTCAGCACCAGGGACTACAGGTCCTCTTGGAAGTGAATCTCCTTCAGCAATATAACCTGTTTCAGATCCTGCAGTGTAGCTGATTCCGTGGTTGATTCCATCATCACCAACAATAGAGTATTTTCCAGCTACTGAATTTTGGGCATCAGCAGATTCTGAACGGGAACTGCTAGCAGTTTTATAGGAAAAGCTGTAACTGCCATCATCACCAGCAGAACTCTGTATTATTGCAGGCTCTGCTGGAACATTTGCTGGAGATACAGCATCATTAGAAGTAGCATTGCTTTGCTACGGTGCAGCTTCATCAAGTAGCATTGCTTTCTACAGTCACAGCTTCATTAGAAGTAGCATAACTTTCTACAGCCATATGTTGAGTGTGTGGCGTCTCTGCTCGGATATCAACACTAGGTGTTTCCTTTATTCTGAGGCCAAATTGATTTTCAGGATGCGACACAGAGGGTGTTTGATTAGTCACACTAGATGATGCTAATGGTGTTTGTGAGGCAATGTGAGAAGTGTCCGAAGCAAGGGCATTGGCTTCTTCTTCAGAAAGGACAGGAGAATTTGTCCTGTAGGTTTGCCACTCTCAGCACCAGGTACAGAAGGACCAATTGGTAAAGAATCACCATCAACAATATAACCAGTCTCAGAACCAGCAGTGTAATTAAAATTTCGATTAACGCCATCTTCAGAAATGAAAGAATAGTGTCCTGTAAGAGAATTATGGGCATCACTAGATTCAGACCGAGAGCTGCTTGATGTATGATAAGAGAAACTGTAACTACCATCACCAGGAACAGAACTTCTATAAGAGTCTTGTATTGGAACTGTATCATCTTTCACAGAGATTGTGTGTGGTTCCTTTATGGGAACTGTATCATCTGCGACATGGTTTTCCCCAGCTGCTTCTGTAGCACCTGCAGTATGAGTTTCTTCAGAAGGGACTGCAAGTTTAGCAGTGACAGAGGCTTCCCCAGGAGCACCAGAACCAGAGACATCAACACCAGATGAAACTATTGATGTCTGAGGGGCAACAATATCTGTAGCAAGACCATTGGCTTCGTCTTCTGAAAGAACTGGAAGAATCCTTCCAGTTGGAATTCCACTTTCAGCACCAGGGACTACAGGTCCTCTTGGAAGTGAATCTCCTTCAGCAATATAACCTGTTTCAGATCCTGCAGTGTAGCTGATTCCATGGTTGATTCCATCATCACCAACAATAGAGTATTTTCCAGTTACTGAATTTTGGGCATCAGCAGATTCTGAACGGGAACTGCTAGCAGTTTTATAGGAAAAGCTGTAACTGCCATCATCACCAGCAGAACTCTGTATTATTGCAGGCTCTGCTGGAACATTTGCTGGAGATACAGCATCATTAGAAGTAGCACTGCTTGCTACGGTCACAGCTTCATTAGAAGTAGCATAACTTTCTACAGCCATATGTTGAGTGTGTGGCGTCTCTGCTCGGATATCAACACTAGGTGTTTCCTTTATTCTGAGGCCAAATTGATTTTCAGGATGCGACACAGAGGGTGTTTGATTAGTCACACTAGATGATGCTAATGGTGTTTGTGAGGCAATGTGAGAAGTGTCCAAAGCAAGGGCATTGGCTTCTTCTTCAGAAAGGACAGGGAGAATTTGTCCTGTAGGTTTGCCACTCTCAGCACCAGGTACAGAAGGACCAATTGGTAAAGAATCACCATCAACAATATAACCAGTCTCAGAACCAGCAGTGTAATTAAAATTTCGATTAACTCCATCTTCAGAAATGAAAGAA
The DNA here is from genome assembly GCF_040412425.1 of Macrobrachium rosenbergii. Classification (NCBI taxonomy): domain Eukaryota; kingdom Metazoa; phylum Arthropoda; class Malacostraca; order Decapoda; family Palaemonidae; genus Macrobrachium; species Macrobrachium rosenbergii. The sequence goes on along the minus strand of NC_089753.1, from coordinate 23,489,244 downwards.
TAGTGTCCTGTAAGAGAATTATGGGCATCACTAGATTCAGACCGAGAGCTGCTTGATGTATGATAAGAGAAACTGTAACTACCATCACCAGGAACAGAACTTCTATAAGAGTCTTGTATTGGAACTGTATCATCTTTCACAGAGAATGTGTGTGGTTCCTTTATGGGAACTGTATCAGCAACATGGTTTTCCCCAGCCGCTTCTGTAGCACCTGCAGTATGAGTTTCTTCAGAAGGGACTGCAAGTTTAGCAGTGACAGAGGCTTCCCCAGAAGCACCAGAACCAGAGACATCAACACCAGATGAAACTATTGATGTCTGTGGGGCAACAATATCTGTAGCAAGACCATTGGCTTCGTCTTCTGAAAGAACTGGAAGAATCCTTCCAGTTGGAATTCCACTTTCAGCACCAGGGACAACAGGTCCTCTTGGAAGTGAATCTCCTTCAGCAATATAACCTGTTTCAGATCCTGCAGTGTAGCTGATTCCGTGGTTGATTCCATCATCACCAACAATAGAGTATTTTCCAGTTACTGAATTTTGGGCATCAGCAGATTCTGAACGGGAACTGCTAGCAGTTTTATAGGAAAAGCTGTAACTGCCATCATCACCAGCAGAACTCTGTATTAATGCAGGCTCTGCTGGAACATTTGCTGGAGATACAGCATTATTAGAAGTAGCATTGCTTGCTACGGTCACAGCTTCATCAGAAGTAGCATTGCTTTCTACAGTCACAGCTTCATTAGAAGTAGCATTACTTTCTACAGCCATACGTTGAGTGTGTGGCGTCGCTGCTCGGATATCAACACTAGGTGTTTCGTTTAGTCTGAGGCCAAATTGATTTTCAGGATGCGCAGGATGATGAACACCATGTGGAATGAATCCTCGGTCATCAGCTGTATATTCCAGTTTGATATTAGCTCCTGTAGGATCTTTGTAACCAAATGCCCCTGAAACTTCTCCTGGAGCCTGTGCCATTGCCTGTTCATAGGTACCATCGCCAGAGTCGTAGCCATATTTATAAGTACCATCCGAATGAAGTATGTAATACTGGGCCCGAGAGCCCTGTCCCACATCAGGTATCTTGTACTCATGTGGCCGTGGAAAACTCAGGGTGCTAGCCACCGCCAGGGACAACACCACCTGTAAGAAAATGGAAAATTTTGGTAATTAGTGAGAGTAAGCAAAGCAGAAAATAACTGATAAATAGTCTTTGCCTAATGATCTGCGAAGTTTTTCGTGTCATATAAGCCCAAAGTCATGAAATGAATGAAATGGGTGTTTTTCCAAGTCTGGTTCATTTAAATACAACTTGAGCTGTATATTTCCCCCTTATTCCAAAGTCTGGTTACAGTTAAAAATAAAAACACACACAAACAGTTACCGTTATTTTGCAACACCCAACATTATAAAACTATTATTTTTGTGGAAGATTAATAATTATTCAGATAAAACATGGAGGCGCTGCATTACTTTAGAAAATGTATACCTACATGTGTTCTAACATGGTTAAGTTAATTCTGTATACGTTGTTATTCGTAAACTTGACGGTTGGTAATTTTACAGTTTATAACACATCTTTATTATTATTATTATTATTATTATTATTATTATTATTATTATTATTATTATTATTATTATTATTATTATTATTGCTGTTGTTGTTGTTGTCATTGTATTAAAAAGAAGTTTCCTTTGAGAGGAGGCAAGAAATATATTGCATCTTTCCCCTTTCTTTGGAGTCCAGTCCATACCACTTAAAAAATAATACCAATGTCTCATCAGCAGACCGTTGAAACTCGCTCTATACTTTTATAATAACCTCCATCTCTTACTCTTTAAGCCACTTGAGTCCGTTCTAACTAAAATGTCTGTTATGCCATCACTTTCTTGTGCTCTAAGGCCTTCTCATCTCTCTGCTGACAAGATTTTTGATAGACGTGCGTGGCCCAGGCTCCTCTGCCGCAACAGATTTAGCCAGCAAGATCGGCAGGTAAATACTGAGCACCCTCTCGACCACACGCTTGTATGCCACAGGCATCACCTGAACCACTTGGTCTGAGACACCGCTTTTCCACTTTTCTCGACAGTAAAAAAAAAAAAATTCACTTTCACATCATTAAATGATCTACGAGCTGCTCTATGAGCAAGAGCCCGTGGTGCCATAAAGCCAGGTTAATCCAAAACAACAACAATAAAAACAGCAAATCAGTGTGCTTTGGCACCCTGTGTTTGACTTACCTTTATACATACGTCATTTCTCCTTACAGTCACTGTTCCAAGTTCTAATACTCTGGCCACGCCCCCTTTCTACACATTTACGAATGACCAGGGCTGGAGTAGAGTCAGCCAAAGTTTACGGTTTCTTGTGCTGCTTTTATGGGCCTTCTGCTTTCACAGAACCAGTCAATTTAAGTGAAATGACACGCCATAAACACACACACACAATATATATAATATAATATATATATATATATATATATATATATATATATATATATATATATATATATATATATATATATATACATACATACACATAAATATACAATTTCTTTAACCGTCGTTCATTTTATATATATCATAAATTTCCTGTTGTCTGGTTTCCTTGAACGAAACTGCAGCCGCTTAGGTTGTTTCGTGGTATGACGGAAGATTGCTGTCATTGCTGGTTCGTAAGTGTAAACCGTATCCATTGAAAGACCTGAAGTGTTTCTTGACCTTAGATTCATGAATGAAAATGTTTATTTATTTGTTTATTTTTATCTCGTATTGTTTATTACAACTTTGGATGTTCTCCACGGATGAAGATTTTTTTGCAAGGTGACCTTTTAGAGTTTGTTATATGTAACCTTGTAAGATTTAACTGCTACTACTAATGATATTAATAGTAGCAGTTAAATAATAAGCTGTGCTGTTAAGTAATAAGCTGTGCTTGCAGAACATCAACAGCAATGTCTTCTAAATGAGTAACATGAGCCTTGAAATTTTCAGGAGACTTGTAGTTTGCGCGTGTGCAGTTGTCACTCGAATGTCTTGATTTTTCGACCGTTTTAAGAAATTTAGTTATTTTCAGTTAAACTAGATACATAGATATGCATGTCTGTGTTCTTCTGTGTTGAGCGACGAGCGGAAGATGTTCCAGTAATACTGGTATTTTCTCCTTCTGCGTATCAGTTTTTTCACAATAATTCTTCGTAAAATCTAATGACTTAAAGAACGTCTCGCAGCTTACGTAAATACCCACACTACGAACACTCACCATGCCCACTGGATGTTACAGTCCGCAGTAAAACATCTCCGAGGCAGACTGTCTTACGGCAGATAAGATCAGCTGATTTGGTCGTGGTTTTTAGAAAACAACACCGTGCCCTACCCAGGGTATATCCGGCCATGGCACAAACCGATCGAGTTTTATAATGTAAATTTCCTTTACGAAGTATATTCAGAACTTATCCCTCTCTCACCGGGGCTACGTATCATTCCTCTATATCACAAAGCGTCGAAATGAACTCTTTACATAAATAAGCACTTTAAACAAGTTTACGAGTCTACTTACAGAGCTAACCCACGTCGCCATGTTTTATGGCGGTTGGGTCGAAGCGGGACGTCTGTGCCTCGAAATCAGATTTAGTTTAGCCTTTTATACCTCAGTCATAAGTTTGTGCGTGCGTGTGTTTGCCCTTCTCTTCATAGGAGATGATGACAGTCGAACGCAAGAAGCATACGTAGCCAAAGGATACCAGAAGGATACCAGAAGGATAGCATCTTGGACGAACTGTCCTTGTTTTCGCATTCCTCTTTCTGCTTATGGGCACACGATTAAGTGTTGGCTGTTGGGGCTGCCCGAAAGTGTTCTAGGGTGTCTAAGGGTATCAAAGACCTTGTGTGGACCTCTGGTCTCAGTAAATCAGCAGAGGCCATTAGCCAACCATATGCCAGGAATTTTCCACAGGCAGGTTTTGGATAGAGCCACAGTGAGGGCGAAGATGACTGGTCCTTGTGTTATAGAATTGGTTAATTTTTTCATTCCACACTGTGGCTGTTTGTTTGGGCTGTGGTTGCTGTTGCTGCTGACGTCACTATTGATAAAACTTCTGATTTTAACAATTATTTTACTTCCTGTTATAGGCTTCGTAAATATTAATAGTTATCCAAGTTCTAAAGATTTGAAAAGGGGAAGAAGTGCTCCCAAACTAAAAAGTAAATAAATGAGAAGAGGAAATGGAGGGGGGATCTCGGTCCCTCGCTAACCCCTCCCCACCATGCGCAGTTGCTAATTGCCTCAAGGCCGGAGCCTCTGAAGCCCTTTCCAGAATTCTAATACAGCTGGCGACACGCGCCGAAATCCAAAGCAGCCCGGACGATGATGGTCGAGAAGGCCTTGGCCATCGTTTGTTATCTCGACTCTCCTTCTCCTTTCCCATTTTCGCCTTCGGTTTTAATCTTGTTTTTCCTTATTCTGTAGAATGCTTTCTCTCTTTTTTTCCTGAAAATTTGGTCTATATTTTCTCTTTTTTGGGATTTTCTCTTATTTTCTCTTTTTTAGGATTTTCTCTCACCTCTGTGTCTTTTCTGGCTCGCAGTTCAATCTTGAATCATTCCCAAATCGTCAGTATTCTTGTTTTATCTTCGCCTTGAAGTTTTCGTCTTGATTTTGTCCTATTCTGTAGAGCATTCTTCCTGTTATGTGCCATTTACCTTGTTGCATTTTATATTGCAGTCTGCATCCTCTCTGCCGTAGAGAGCTCTTCCTCATTGTGGTTTTTTGCATCAAATGTATTTTGTGAAACATCAATTTTTTTTTTCTTTGGGGGAGGTGGGTCGGGGGTAGAGTTCTGTCTCCTTCAGACTGATCTCGAATCATGCCAGTCCTCGAATATTATCGTTCAGACATTGGCCTCCATCATCCCATTTTCGGCGACATTTTCTGTATCTGCATTTGGTCTGGATTCTGGTCTCTTCTCAAGAACCACATTTTTTCCCCTTAATATTTTGGTCTCTCCTTTATTGCCTGTTCTGCATCTACGTTGGTTTTTGTATCGTATCTCATATAGGATACTTTATTTTTGTGCCTTTATCACGTTCTTTGTAGCATCAACATCTACATTTGGTTTTTGGTCATGACTTCCTGGACTTCTGTTTCCATAATCTAGTGTTAAGTCTTTCTCATTTGCGTCTTTTCTTTGTCCTGTATCTTCTGGAGTTTTGGCCTTGAATTTACCTCCTGTAACCTACAGGGTAGTACCAACCACAAAGGGGTTCTTGTGCGTTGCTGGATGCACGTTCCAGTCGCCTCTTACTATAGAAGCTCACTTTATCCCCATAAATTTGTGAATAACTAACTTCCTTTGCAGTCTTCTGATAATACTATTGTGAATTGCCTACAGGAAGTCGTTCTCTTGGAGTTCAGTTGTCAGGCGACAACATGGAAAATTCCTTGCTGTCTGCAGACTTTTACAAAGTGTCACATACGAAACTGACATGCCCTGTGAAATAGCACTTTTAGAGAATGTTGTGCATAATACATTGCAGGTTTTTATTCACGCCTCCCAGTGCTATCTTAGGGTCGAGGGAAGAAGTGCTCCGTAAATGCTATGATTTTCATTACATTATTCTTATATTTTCCTTGAAAAAAGTGTGCGAATCGACAGAGCAATAGCTTTTTATTTGCTCAGAGTGCAGACTCAAGTCAAGCATATAGTATAGTCAGTGAAGTGAATTAATATGGGTCATAATATCTACCCACAACGATGAATACGTAAAGACAAAATTAAAGAGGCAGGAGATATAAAACTGTCATAAATCTTCATGCTTTATTGATTTATTTACATTATAAACATGTTTTTTTTAATACTTTCTATATGAAAGATTGCCTTGAGAAAACATAAACATTCCCATTAATGTCTTCTACACCATATAACTTTTTTGATTTTGTTTTGCTTGCATTTTTTATTATTTTCCACATTTCCTCTGAATAAGATTACAGGGAGAATATTATTTTTGTAAGGAGGCTATATACAGTACAACTATAGTGAGCAAGAACTCGATGTTTAGATATGGATGGTTTATGTAATAGAAGTAAAAATTCCTTTCTTACATATTGTCATGAACATGAATTAAAATTAGAATTAAAAAGAATAACTTATACAAATATATATATATATATATATATATATATATATATATATATATATATATATATATATATATATATATATATATATATATATATGAGTTTCTGGGATAATTTCGTAATTTTTGAATTTTCAAAAGGAAACCTCCATATTCTATTGAGCCCTGACAAAGCATCTGAAATTAGCGTCGAAGTGCAGTGAAGACATAGCCATATTTATCCCTGTTCACAGCATCGTACTGGTGAAGGAGAACATCCCCCACCACGCGACTTGAGTGCCCTGCTGACAGTGAAGTCCTCTGAGACGGTGAAGCCTTTGCAGGTTTAGCTGGCAAAGAGCTGCTACCAGCTGCTGAGCTTCCTGCAGCTGATGGGGCTGAATATACAGAAACAGCACCAGTGCCAGCTGCAGTTCTAGAAGAAGCAGCGGCAGTTCCAGAAGCAGCAGCAGCAGCTTGTGCAGCACTAGCAGAACTGGGTGTAGGGTAGCCCTCTGGCAGGAAACCAGTCTCTCGACCAGCTACAAATTTGACCTTGTGTTCCTTTCCATCTTCATCGACATAAGTGTATGAACCAACAATATTTCCATCAGCATCAGCTTCTTCATTCCGAGAATAACTGTCAGAAGCAAAAGAGAAGGAATATGAAGCATCTGCAGGTGATGCTGAGGCACCACTGGTAGCACTTGCCTTCAGAAGAGGAGTAACACCCCTGGCAGCACTAACTCCTGCAAGGGCATTGGCCTCCTCTTCAGAAAGAACTGGCAGGATTCGACCTGTAGGAATACCACTCTCAGCACCAGGAACAGAGGGACCAATAGGCAGGGAATCACCTTCAGCAATGTATCCAGTCTCAGAACCAGCAATGTAGTCAATTTTTCTATTGATTCCATCATCAGCAACGAAAGAATAGTGTCCAGTTACTGAATTTTGAGCATCAGCAGATTCAGAGCGTGAACTACTGTCGGTTTCATAAGAAAAACTGTAACTTCCATCATTGCCAGCAGAACTTCGCACCTGAGCTGCTTCTGCAGGAGCTGGTGCACTAGTTTGTGGAGCCCTTGATGGTGAACGAGAAGCAGGAGCAGAATATGCAGTAACACTTGGGGCAGCAGCTTGTCTGGCAACTCCTGAAGCAGTGGCAGCTTCAGGAGCTACAGGGAGATGATCTCCTGTGGCAAGAAAGCCAGTATCAGACCCTGCAACATAATTGACAGTGAGTCTGTGTCCCTCTGGTGGTACAAAGCTGTAAGTTCCCTTAATGTTGAGGCCTGCATCAGCAGTTTCAGATCGTGCACTGTCACCTGCATCATAGTTAAACGAATACGAGGCATCAGAAGTACGAGAAGCTGCAGTCTTGGTAGCAGCAACAGCACCAGCAAAAGCAGCTGACGATTGGCCAGCGGTGGTAAGAGAGCTAGACCTAGAAGTGGCACCAGCTAAAGCATTTGCTTCTTCTTCTGAGAGAATAGGTAATATTCTTCCAGTGGGAATGCCAGACTCAGCGCCTGGGACTGAAGGACCAACTGGTAAAGAATCTCCCTCTGCGATGTAGCCAGTCTCTGCATTAGCAGTATATTTAATGGCACGATTAATTCCATCATCAGCAACGAAAGCATATTGTCCAGTGACCGAATTCTGAGCATTAGCAGATTCTGAACGAGAACTGCTTGATGTTTCGTAAGCAAAGTTATAGCTTCCATCATCACCAGCAGAGCTTCTTACCTGAGCCACCTCAACAGGAGCTGATGCAGCAGAACCAGCTGTGACTCTTGTAGATGGACGAGAAATAGGAGAAGAATAAACATTAGCAGTTGCTGAAGGGACTACCCCCCTCACGTTTGACGGAGCATCAGCATCAGGAGCTACTGGAAGGTGATCTCCTGTAGCAACAAATCCAGTATCTGATCCTGCAACATAATTGACTGTGAGTCTGTGTCCCTCTGGTGGAAGAAAGCTGTAAGTTCCCTTTACATTCAAGTCAGCATCTGCACTTTCAGATCTAGCACTATCTCCAGCATCATAACTGAAGGAGTAGGAAGCATCTCTTGAAGCAGTGCTTGCTGACCTTGTACCAGCAACATTGATGGATGAAGGGCTTCTTACTGCTGAGGACGGGGAAACTGCAGAAAGTGCTGCTTTTGTTTGGGGACCAGCAGAGGAAGTAGCTGCAGCAAGAGCATTGGCCTCTTGTTCTGAGAGAACTGGAAGAATCCTTCCAGTGGGAATACCACTTTCAGCTCCTGGGACACTAGGCCCAACAGGGAGTGAATCCCCTTCAGCAATGTAACCAGTGTCTGATCCTGCAATGTAATTGATTGCACGGTTGATTCCATCATCGGCAATGAAAGAATATTGTCCTGTTACTGAGTTATGAGGATCAGCAGATTCTGAACGAGAACTTTTAGAGGTTTCATAGTTGAAGCTATAACTGCCATCACCTCCAGCAGAGCTTCTTATTTCAGCATATTCAGCTGGAACTGTAGCAGTTGGAGCTGCAGCAGGTGATGGAGCCGGGGCACTGTATGGCTTAGCAGCAGATCCTGTTGATGGGGAAGTAGGAGCTTTTCTTACTTTGGCACCAAAAGCGCTTTCAGGGCTCACAGGCAGATGTCCTCCACGTGGCTGGAATCCTCGTTCATCAGCTGTGTATTCAAGCTTGATATCTGCTCCTGTAGGGTCCTTGTAACCGAATGATCCAGACACTTCTCCAGGGGCCTGTGCCATTGATTGTTCGTAAAGACCATCTCCAGAGTCGTAGCCATATTTAAAGGTGCCGTCGGAGTGCAGAACGTAATATTGGGAGCGAGATCCGAGTCCCACGTTTGGGATTTTGTACTCGGCATCTGGCTGTGGAAAACTCAGGGTGCTAACCACCGCCAAGGACAACACCACCTGTAGGGAAGATTAATGGTATAGCTTTTTGTGTTTGCAGTTCATCAGGAAAATTTCATGAAGGGAATTTGTTTTCTTTTAAAAGTAAAATGTCTATTCTCATTTCCATTACAGAGAGGTGATTGGTATGTCATCTCCATGGAACAGTAACTATTAGTTCAAACGGTGCAGTAGTTTGTGTTGTGTGTGTGTTTGTGTTTGTGTGCATAAAATATCTGAGGAAGCGATCCTACATTAGACTTCCCGTTTGAAGTAAAGTAAGCTGGAAGGGGTATCAAAAAGCAGAGAAGAGAGGTCCCGTATAGAATGAGGTAAAAGAAAGAAGAATAAACCAGAACAGGAATGACTGAGGTATTGCCATTTGCTCTTTTCACCTGCCATTTATTTCTGCCTTTCCAGCAAAATGCAATTTTGTTCAATTCGCAATCAATACATGTTCGGGTTTTAGATAGGAAAAGCTCCTAGAAAACATTACTTTTTGGCTGAATTGGCCACATATCAGAGGGAATTTTTTTATCACATCGACTTTTCAGTGGTGGTGACGATTTCATCCTGAAAATGAACTGCTTTTGGCTAGTGAATATTCCTGGGAAATGCATGAAAGAGTAGATCAGATCCTATCAGTCACGAAAAGAAATGATTTGGAAACGGATAAATGGGGGAGATTCAAATCAACAAGACAAAAAGCTAGTGCTAGTGTTTTGTACAACAAACAACAGGTACTGTTTAATTCAGCCTGTTGGTTTTCAAGTTCAGCGAAAGGTTTTGACCAAAAATGAAGTCTTGCGCTGGGAAAGATGGATTCCTGAAGTTTTCAGTGTTAGTAGTCATGATGGTAATATACGAGTATATACAGTAGTAATTACTGAGGTGCTGTTTTATGATATGAATTCATTAGGAGCTTTTTCTTTGATTTGTTATTGTTTAAATGAGTGTTTTGGCAGTCTGACTGTTGTAGATGTGCATGTATGTATATGTGAGACTAGGGAAAGTCGTACACCCACACACACACACACTTAACTAAATATATATATATATATATATATATGTAGAATCTACTGGTCACTTTTACCAGATACATATGTAATTGTAATAGCCACAATGCCCTCTTAACTTCTCGAATTCTTCGCGCTTTTTTGGATATGCTTGTCACTACAAAGCCGTAAGATCCAAGTGCAAGAAATTAAAGAGACTGTGATGCCCGGTCGCGGGAAACGAACTTTGTAGTGACAAGCATATCCAAAAAGGCGCGAAGAACTCGAAAAGTTAAGAGGGATTGTGGCTATTACAATTACACACACACACACACACACACACACATATATATATATATATATATATATATATATATATATATATATATATATCTCTATCTATCTATCTATCTATCTACACACACAGATATGTATATATATATATCACTTCTCTCTTCTTCCTCTGAGAGAGAGAGAGAGAGAGAGAGAGAGAGAGAGAGAGATATTCCCTCCCACGTCTCATCTACTCACCAAGCTAATCCACGCTGCCATGTTTGTGGCGGATGAGTCTCGTCGCAAGTGTGTCGAGACCTGATTTACTTTAGCCTTTTATACCCGTCCGGAACGCGTTCGTTCGTGTGTGCGCTCATGCTCCCGTTCGCCTGGCATTGAAGATGACCATCCGATGCGGACGCTTCCAGAAACCCTGGAACGAGACCTGAGAGGGACGAGGTCACTGGGTTTTGAGTTTTCGAAGGAGACACTCCTCGTTCCTTATGCTGGTCGTTATAAATAGTATGATATTGTGTTATACACGTGTTTTTTGATTCCTTATGTAGCTGTAATGATACCAAGAGTTATAATAATTTCTTTGGTTCAGAATCAGTGCTACATAAAAAGGGAGTTAAAATATGATAACAGCTGGGGTGTTTTCCAGTTACTCGAATTGACTGCAGTTACTTAAACTTGAGACGTCAGAGCTCTTGTATAAACTGATGTTAAATTCTGTGTGTAACGTGATATGCGAGTGGCACAGAAGTGGTTGCAGATTCAGCGAGCTGTTTTTGCACTGTGAACGCGTTGTGAGTCCAGATTATTTCTCAACAAAAGTTAAGCAAGACGGGTCACTGGAATGCTAGTGATCTTTTTTTTTTCTTGTTTAAATTTTTCAGTTTAATTGCTCTAATATTTACTTTTATCCTATGCATTTTATCAGACATATACACTGTCTTAATATTGGTATATATTGAGATGTAACGGCAGCACGAAATTTGTGCAAGGATAATCTGGTACAAATCTGATGTTGCTTTTAGTTTTCTGTAAAAGAAAACTATTGAAATGGCTATTTGTTCTTCCGTCCGCACTTTTTTTCTGTCCTCAGTTTTTCTGTCCGCCCTCAGATCTTAAAAACTAGTGAGGCTAGAGGGCTGCAAATTGGTATGTTGATCGTCCACCCTCCAATCATCAATTATACCAAATTGCAGCCCCCTAGGCGTAGTAGTTTTTATTTTATTTAAGGTTAAATTTTGCCATAATCGTACTTCTGACCCTGCCATAGGTACCAACAACACAGGCCACCACCGGACCATGGCTTAGTTGCATGGGCTGCCGTTGTACAGAAAATCGGCGCACTTTTTACTTGTTTATAATCATGCAGTATTTTCCTTAATTATTCGGGCGATAGAGCATTAGATAACAGGCTTCCATCGAAATTCAGTTTTCTCGATTATCGGCGTTAAGAGTTGCAATGTGGGGCAAGAAATAAATGCCTCATCATTTGACCCATTTATTCATATACAAATACTCTCCTTTTCCCTCAGACACTGTGCGCGTTTCTCCGACGTCTTCCAGAACACTCTTTACCTTTCATCTTCTTCCCAACTATATTTCTTCTTCTTCTTTCTCCGCATCTTTTCCCACTTCTATGCGGGGTCGATATTTCTGACAGCTTTCCTCCTCCACCTGGCTCGATCAAACACATCTTCCTCTGACAATTGTTTCAATTGTTTGTCTCTCAGGTCTTCTTCTCTAACTACATCCATCCACCTTCGCTTCGGTTTTCCTCTTGCCCTATAGAGTTCTTCATTGGGAGGTTTTCCTCTTGCCCTATAGAGTTCTTCATTGAGAGGGTCGGTGTAGTTCTCGGCTAGCACCCTGCTGGGCCCGCGTTCTATTCTCCGGCCTGCCAGTGAAGAATTAGAGGAATTTATTTGTGGTGATAGAAATTCATTTCTCGGTATAATGTGGTTCGGATTCCACAATGGGCTGTAGGTTCCTTTGCTAGGTAACCAATTGGTTCTTAGCCACGTAAAATAAGTCTAATCCTTCGGGCCAGCCCTGGGAGAACTGTTAATCAGCTCAGTGGTCTGGTTAAACTAATGTATACTTAACTTTTTCCAACCAGGCACCGCCATCTGCATCACTCTCCTCCCTACATACGTCTCATCCCTTCTCATCACATGGCCATACCACTGCAGCCTTCTTTGATTGCGAAATTGTAAGGGTGTACAGCCAAGGCTTCATTCTGCCTGTCTGTCTAATCCTTTCCTCACACTATTGTTCGCTCTTATAAGCCGCGTGCTAACATCTGTATTTTAATATTATTCAGCATATAGCTTGAAATGATGCCGCCTCCGTGGGTAGGAAAGAGTGCAAGAATGCCAAGCCCAAGAATGCCAGTTATTTATGGGAATGTCACAGAGATTTCTCCCTCTGTAAAGCTAGAATTTTGAGACCTCTCTCCTGATTGCATGCTCGTCCAGTATTTTTGGAAATCCCTTTGCTCTTTCCTTACACTGCATGAAATTGTGTCTCATAAGATGGTTCAGCTTTCACTGCTCTTATATTAGGTAGAATCGTATTTCACTTTTTTTTTTTTTTTTTGTAGTTTTAGGCCTTTCTTGCAGTGCTGGTTTTATGAACGAACTTCTTCCAGATCTCGTTACTAATATTTTATTAAAGTTCTGAAAAGAACAAAAAGTCTTTGACGAAGCTCTTAAAAGATCTTCAGATATCTTTCATTGTCCTGTAGGTGAGCCCCTGAAAGCTGTTGATATATAGAAGCATTTTGTTGAAATTTTAGTAATTTAGTCCCATCTCTTTCGTGGAAATATATATCCATTCTCATTCCATCTTATATATATATATGTTATATATATATGTATATATATATATATATATATATATATATATATATATATATATATATATATATATATATATATATATATATATATATATATATATATATTATATATATATATATATATATATATATATATATATATATATATATATATATATATATATATATGGAGAGAGAGAGAGAGAGGAAGAAGGAATAGATGTCATTATTGTTGTGCTTTACATCCTGCATGTAATGTCAATAATGTGGATGTTGTGATATTCATTGTCTGTACTAACAATCACTTTTTTAGCAGACGTAGGTCAGTGAACCGTTTATGGAAACAACGAGAGAGAGAGAGAGAGAGAGAGAGAGAGAGAGAGAGAGAGAGTATGTTTCTGAAACATAATTGTGACATTTGATTGTACTATCAAAACGGATAATGGGGAAATAATAGATACTTGGGAAGGTCATGTCATTCATGCATACTTCTATAATTATTCTCTCTCTCTCTCTCTCTCTCTCTCTCTCTCTCTCTCTCTCTCTCTCTCTCAAAAGTTATTCCATTTTCTTTCCGAGCTTCGGGGTTATGAAAAAATTTTCCCCCTCACCGGTTGAAATTTGAGTCCTGTTGACGAAGCAACTTTCGTTGACAGAATGTACGCCTATTGCTGTCAGTTTTGTCTCAGTTCCTCCCAGTCTTTAAATCCAGTGTTATGGAAGAGTAAACCGTGAAGCTGTTTGGAAAGCGGTATGCAGGGATTTAGCATAATCCTTCGGAAAAAATGTTCGGATCTTTCCTAGATAGTGACCCGCAAGGGTTTTAACCCGGTATGTATCCACCTTTGGGGCGTGTTCAGTACAAGCCCGTTGTGGGTGACCGTAAAAACATAAACAAAAGACTGTAAATATCGTAAGGATAATGACCCCCAAGAAATATTAGTCCTAGGTAACGACCCCCGAAAACCCTTGGGGGTCACTGTTTAGGAAAGATCCAAATTTTATGTCGGTAAATTTCTTTCGTTTATCTTTGATTTGGGTTCATTTTAACAAGTGTATTTGTGACGCCAGTTTGTATAACTCTGTTCAAACAGTCATCGAATAGTTCTCGATGATTTTGAACTGGCTGTCACGACGCAGAAGAGGGTCAAGTTGAATAAGAATGAGATGATTATGCCTACTTGTTGAGCGACCACTTTATTCGATACAGCAAAGGTTTCATTAAGTATCTGGAATCCGCCGCTGCCTTTAGAGGCCTAAAATAGACCCATTTGCATTTCAAGGTGATTGTTTTGTGTTTTTTTTTTTTCTCTGACTGAAAATCTGATTAGACTTTTTTCATCTTACTAAGGACCTTTTATTTTTTTAGTTTCCTGCCGACTTTGTCCGTCCGAACTTTATTCTGTCCTTACTTTTTCTTTCCGCCCTCAGAGCTTAAAAACTACTGAGGCCAGAGGGCTGCAAGTTGGTATGTTGATCATCCACCCTCCAATCATCAAACATACCAAATTGCAGCCCTCTAGCCTTAACAGTTTTATTGTATTTAAGGTTAAAGCTTGCCATAATCGTGCTTCTGGCAACGATATAGGAGAGGCCACCACCGGACCGTGGTTAAAGTTTCATGAGCCTCGGCTCATGATACCGAGACCGCCGAAAGACAGATCTATTTTCGGTGTCAATTATACGCTGTAGCGGCTGTACAGAAAACTCGATTGCACCGAAGACACTTCGGCGTATCTTTTACTCGTTATTCTAAGGTCTGAAGCTTTGTTCATTT